>NW_026515577.1:1800000-2100000 GCF_027406575.1 Nycticebus coucang | reverse complement strand
CTGAGGCAAAAGAATAGCCTAAGCCCAAAAGCTTTAGGTTGCTGTGAGCTCTGACACCATGGCACTCTACTAAGGGTGACAGAGTAAGACACTATCTCTGAAAAAAAAAGTAAATAAAAAAGATCCTCTCATCTTCACGTGCTAACAGCAATGAGTCACATACCTCCACCCTTATGATTTGTATGTTAAGAGAGTTGATTTTTATTATTTCTACTGGTGAAGAAAGCCACAGAATTAATGGGTATATGTTAACAGAGAATTTTTTTTAAGTGACTTCATTTCTATGATATAGAAAAATTCTTACTCCCTACTTTTATGTTGCTAGGACTGACCATAATGAACACTGAAATGACTTGCATTTCATTTTATACCTATGATAGATAATCACATTCTGTCCACACTACAAATATTTCTATTCTTAACCATAACTCAACAAATTTTAAGCCCATAGAGAACAAGTCCATATTCCATTAATCTTTATATTCTCCAAGGCATTTCAGTACCTGATAATTCATATTAGAACTACACAATAAAGACCTGTTGATTACAACTTAAACCACAGTAACATTTTCAGAGTGAAATGTTGTATTTATTTTTTAAAAAAAAGTCAAAAAATGTGGCCTGTTTTCTAATATGTGAAAGTTTCTTGCAGAACGTTTACAAAGTATTTTATAAATCTACAGTTTTCTTTTTTGTTGCAGGTTTTGGCCGGGGCTGGGCTTGAACAGACCACTTCCAGCATATGGGGCCGGCACAAACTCCTTTGAGCCACATGTATCGCCCTATAAATCTACAATTTTCAATGACAGAACAAATTATAACTGTGTAGCTAGGCTTTTAAAAACTTTTGTAAAAACCCATTCTCTTTTCACACAGATAGAAACATTCCCAAAGTATAATATGGTATTGAATTACTAATGTAATTTAAGTCATCTTTTAGCTAAGCCAAAGGAGTCATCTTGTGTGCACAAAGTAACATCTGTGTATTACTAGGTTTCTTCAGTGTTTTTTTTTTTATTTTTATTTTTTTGAGACAGAGTCTCACTCTGTTGCCCTAGCTAGAGTGCCATGGCTTTATCACAGCACACTGCAACCTCCAACTCCTGGGCTAAGTGAAAATGCTGCCTCAGTCTTCTAAGTACATGGACCTACAGTGTGAGCCATGAGGTATGGATAGTTTTTCTGTTTCTAGTAGAGACAGTGTCTTGCTCTTGCTCAGGATGGTTTGGAATGCCTCAGCTCAAACAGTCCTCCCAGCTTGGCCTCCCAGTGTGCTGGGATTACAGTGTGAGCCGCCACACCCAGCCCCACCTCCACATTTCTGTTGCTATTTCCCTGCATACATCACCACCTACAATTTTAATTCAAATCTCAATACCTTCTCCTTTCTTTTTTATTTACAAATCTCAATGCTTTGTTATCTCCCTGGCTTTTTACCACAATACTAAAAACCATTAAAAGGCAGAAGAAATAGAAATGCCAAACATGTATGTGTATATGCTTGTTTCCAGTGTGTATAGGTTAAAGGAAGAGGAGGTGTCCTAGGGAAAAGTGCATTCATCCAGTAAATGAAGCATTTGAACATGAGCATAGGGCCTCATATTACAGTCACCCAACCAATGACAGGAGATGTCAGGGGGTGCAGGTTGGCTTGATCAGAGCTAGGTTATCCAAAAAGAAAACTGGATAATCCCCAAAACTGTGCTCAAATGTCTACCAAGTGTTACAAGAGACCCTATTTAAATCTACCATGACCAGTCTCCCTCCAGGAAGCACAACAACATACATATGTGCTTTGTAGAAATTTACCACCAAGTCGTCCATCTCCTCGGTGTCAATGGTCCCAAAATAATAATCAGTATGTGACTTTATTTTGTTGACATCCTCATCATTCACATAGTTTCCACGTTCCGCCTGGATTGTGTAGGATTCCAGGAGGGCACGAGTCACAGGGGGACAGGGCAGGCACCCAGAAACAATGTGTACCCGGATCTGGAGGCATAGGAGGTATCTGTGAGGAACAAAGGGAGAAAAATTAGTTAAGACTGCAGCACTTCTAATCCTTCAATGCTGATGTCCCTTTGGAAAGAAATATACAATATAGACCCGCATCATATCCATAGAAAAAAGGGTATTCTCTATGAAGAAGCCTTCTCTCACTCCTTGGCCTCCTAACCTTTGGTTTATTTACAGAAACTGAGTTTCAAAGGCTAATGAATAGAATGGTAATGTTATTTATTTGTGGTTTTTTTTTCTTTTGATATAGAGTCATGTTGTTTTGCCCTTGGTAGAGTACCGTGCCATCACAGCAACCTCCAACTCATGGGCTTAAATGATTCTCTTGCCTTAGCCTCCCAAGTAGCTGGGATTACAGGCACCGACCACAATTCCTGGCCTTTTGTTGTTGTTGTTGCAGTTGTTGTTGTTTACGTTTCCTGGGGTGGGTTCAAACCCGGCACACTCGGTGTACGTGGGTGGCACTGTAACTAACCACTGTACTACCGGCACCAACCCTAGAACGGAAATTCTTAACTGCTGTTCTGGTCATACTCGATGATTACTGTTAGAATAAAGTAAAAATGCCAATCACATCAACTGTCTTCTTAGATTTAAAATGTTAACAAACATTTGCTTGCCATTCTAAAGTTCTGAAGATTAATGAAATTTTAAAAATAATGAGAGTCTTAATCATTGGCTAGAAGAAGCTAGGGTTACCCTTCTTTATCATCTCTACCCACTTCACGTTACTTTCTTTTTTTCCTAAAAGAACTTTAACAATTATAAGAAATCCCTACTTTGAAGCCCTTACTTGTCTACTCAGTCCAGCTAAAGAGGTGCCTCACTCAGTTTAGTAGAAAAGGCATGGGCTTCGGAGCCAGGAAGAGCTGGCTCTCTATGACTTAGTGCCATGTTAACTCACTTGCCTAAGGTGAATCTCCTACCTATAAGAGGAGAAGAACTTGACATTCTTTTGAAAGGAAGGGTAAAAATTATATAACATTAATTACATACCTGCCTGGGAATCAATAACTTAGGAAGTTATAAGAATTATTTGCCATAATAGTTATTCTTATTTAATGTTCCAAGTGATGGACTACATGGACAGAAAGAATCTGAAAAGAAAAAAAATGAATTTTTGTTTTCCACCAAGTAACATGCAGAAACAAGAGATTTTAAGTGTATTAATTTTTTTTTTCTTTCAGGCAAATTACTGATCCTGCTGACGTCACCACCCATACTCTGAAATCAATGGCCATACCCTCATTCCCAAAGATCTTTTGGAGACTACCATTCCTATTAGCAGCTAGCCAGCTTCACCTTATGGACATTTTTGCCCGGCCTAGGTTTGGGAGCCCAGTCTTCTTCCTGCTCTCTACACAAGATGGTCAAATGGGAAGTGCTGGTGCAACTGATCTAGATTGTGTGCACAACCCAGCACACAATCTAGATCAGTTGCACCTGAATTACAACCCAAATCTTTCATCATGCAGGGCAGGGACTCTGCTTGCCATCATCATCCCTGTCCACGGGTAACAAAGTACTTGCTACATGACAATGCTTGATGATTTTCTGAAAGAATAGATGTTGTCTCTCTATCACTAACATTGAGAATTTCTGTGGCTTGCAGGAACACTATTTAGAATGAGGAGTAGATGCTTCCTCAACCCATACAACAATATGAGCATCAGAGGACTTACTTTAGGAAATTAAATTTTAAACTATGGTTCCTGGTTAGCCTCAGATTCTTAGCAATGGTGCTAGTTCGCCACACTTTCTCATACTTTTATAACCCAACCACAAAGATTCCATCTCGTTGCTTCTCACATGGCTCCCATCCCATTTTCAAAGCATACCTCTAAGTCCTAAAAACTTCAGATAGAAATGTCAAGACATTTCTGAATTTTTAACTCCGTCTATTTCACACAGTGCTATGACACATTACTCTAAATAGTCTTCTTGGCTGCCTCAAAATGTTCACTCAAGTCATGAGAATGATTTCCATGGTGACATTTAAGTTGCCAGGCCACCAGGACAAGCAGGTGGTTGGTCTCAGGCTATACCACTAAAGTCTTTAGTGAACTCAGTAGACAGTATCTTTCCTCCCACTAGACAGGCAGACAGTTAAAGCCCCATTGATATAGAAAACCAAGGTCCTTACCAGTTCAATAAACTTGTAATCATGATCATCCCCCAAAATTACTACAAGGAGAATACACATAGAGAGTGTGTTGGGTCACAATGCCCCAACTGCAAGCATTCTTTACAGGTACTCCAGGGGCTTCTATGGGGAAGCTTCATTTTCTACACAAATAAAGGGGTCAGGTTTTGTGCTCTAAGCAGCTCATTGTGCATAACAAAAGCTCCTTTTCATTATTGACTCACTCAAGAAAATCCAATCAGAGCTTAATTAGTACATTCCTATTCAACAAGAAGTGGTAAAGAAAGAAAGAAAAAGAAAGACCCACCAGTTATCCAATTTTAGGAAGAACTCTCTTATCATTCCTTTTTTTTTTTTTTTTTTTGAATTGAGACAGAGTCTCAGTTTGTCACCCTTGGTAGAGTGCCATGGTGTCATAGCTTACAACAACTCTCTTGCCTCAGCCTCTCAAATAGCGGGAGTTACAGGCGCCCACCTCAAAGCCTGGCAACTTTTTTTTTCTTTCTTTTTTTAGCACGCCTGGGACGGGTTGGAACCCACCAGCCCCGGAGCCTGTGGCCGGCACCCTATCCACTGAGCTATGGACCACCCAGCCTGTCATTCCTTTCTGAAGGCATTATTGTGCACTCTTTAAAGTACCTCTCTAACCTGTTACTTGGCAACAAAATTGGCCTAGCAGAGCATCAAAGACACAGGAACCAGAGATGAGCATTTTTTCCCATAAGACCATCTAGTTTCTCAGAAGTGCATACACTGCACACAGTGACCTTGGCCACGAGATAAGCCATTTTAAAAGGCTGTACATAAAAATGACTGTCACAAAAAGGAAAACACTCTGTAGTTACCATTCAAATTCTCTCAGAAACAGTAAATATTCTCTTCTTACTAAACTGAGTCCTTTATTTGCAATTGAAGTGCAGTATGTCTTAATAGCCCACACACTCTCAGAGATGGAATTGGAATAGCTATTGACTCTACAAGGGAAAGCCTACTTCGTTTGGTGGTTTGGGTGGGGTCAGGGGACAAAAAATTACCAGTTCAATTGCCTCTTAAAAATAGTTTCATTTTTCCATCTCTATATCACCTTTGTTATGAGACTAGTGTACAGATACGTGAGTTCTAAAGTAAAAATCACCAGTATTAAAGTTTTGGAGATTAAACATCAGTGACTTTTTAAAAGAGCACATAGAAAACAAAGTTTCCCATTATAACATTTTTTTATGTTTCCATTTCTCAAATGGAAAAACCAAGAGCTAAAGGGAGTAAAATTTTTTGAAATTGACAACATTTCAAACTAATTGGGATTACTCAATTCTAAAGAAACTTTTAAAGCTTACCTTAATTAAAAACTGTTAGTTTTCAACCCTGAAATTACTACTATGCTCCCAGAAATAAATAAATGGTATACGGAAAGCTTAATTTAAAAATGCAAATATAAAGTACCTGGTAATACTCTCAGTCATCTGAGAAGCACATGATGGTTTTGACATTGAAGGTAAAAAGCCAGTTGCGATCTGTAAGAATTAAATATCATGATCATTTAAACAATCAATAGAATAACTTTTTGATAAAACTTAATCAAACGGTACAGACCAATCTCATTGCAGATCCATGTGCAGAATTTTATTTTGGTAAATGAATACAATTTACCAAACAAAAAGAAAATAAAAAATTAGAAATCAACTGCACAAATTACCCATAATTAATATTAATACATTCACTTCCTGAAAAATATTCATTTCTACTTTAATAAATGTTTATATGGTGATCCATTATGCAAACATTTTAATATGACCTCCAAGTAATAGTTTAGAAATAAGATTTCTTTTAATCACAGGATTTTCAGTTGCCAAATATTCTCTGCCATTTTCTTAAAAAAATGAAAATTAAAAAACAAAAAGCATTGCAAGATTTCTACTTTGTTGGGGGAAGGGAATACTACTACTCAGTGTATTACTAATAGGATGTAGTATTTGAATAAAGTGTGAAAGGGATACCAGAAAGGGGAAGGTTTGGTAAAACTTCACAATACTTAAAGACAACAAAATTGTTCCCCAGGCTTTATACAATAAGTTTAAGTATACTCAAATAACATCAAGTTTTCTGTGTTGTGATCTAAAGGATAATCATTCATATCATAAATGACTTCTTAAAAATAAATCTTACCATTTATGCATTAAAACTTAATGCTGTGATGTGTCTCATTTTGAATGCTCAAAATAATAAAACTATAGGGAAAGGGGCAGGTATTACTTTCCTAAGAGGATTCAAATCACTCCATTAGACTGAATTTAGAGTTCTGCTCCAAGTTCACAGGATTTTTAAATAAAAACAAGGCTGTGCATATACACCTTAAAAGATCTCGCCAGATCTCTAATTTCTTGACTTGAAGTTTGTTAAGTACCATCTTCTTCTTCAATGTGTCTTTTTATCTTTTTCTCCCTGCCAGCACACTCCCTTTCCTCTAACTCAATAGTCCACAAATAGTTTCTGAATGGCTACTGTGGACATATATGCACTTTTGCTGTATTTGAGGCACTACATCACTGTTCTACTAATAATGCCAATCCTACCAAAGTCAGATTTCAGGTTTACTTTACACATATAAAAATAGGATACTGGGATACAGGAGTTTTCTGAGTACTGTTAAATGTTATGTCTCTTGCCTTGCAGCACTTTGGTGACAGCATCAAGCATCCATGCATTGTGTATCAAAACATACTTTTTGGAGGTGACTGCCACTCCAGAATAAAGCAATGTCATCACAGGATTATGGTTTCATAATGTTTCCTTGTTGACTTTTTTCTAGGTATTAACACAGCACTTGAGTGCCTGGCTATGACTACAGGAACAAATTTCTAATAGAATGCCTATGTTTTCTAAAAGGTAATGAAATGTATCCATAACACTAGTCTTTTTCTAAAGTGACAAATACAAATTGTATATATTTCTGGTTCATGATAATATGTTGTAAAGTATGAATACATTCTGGGATGGCTAAATCAAGCAAATTAACATAGTTGTTAAACCTCAGATATGTTTTTGTGTTGAGGACACTCAAAATCTACTCCTAATCATTTTCAAGTTAAATTTTCATTTCATTTTATATTGCCACATCATCATTTTTACCCGGCTATATAGCAACAGACCTTCTAGCTATAAACAGTTTATATATTAATCATATGCAAGCATTCAACAGATGGAGTCTTTTCAGGTAACTTTGAGAAAATAAAGGTTTTAAAGGCAAATTTTCAACAAGAACAATGAGGTTGATATTTGTCAGAACTCAAAAATTAACGTTTATCTTCGCTAATTATCTTTTGACTGAAGCTACAATGAAATCTTGGCAGAGATGAGGCTTAGCCAACTGAGCTGGTTAGAGTGGTCATTTGAAGGCACTCGGAGAATCTATGGGTACATGGGAAGAAAGGAGCAAGCAGGCCTAACTATAAACCCAGATTCAAAGAGTAAAAACAGTGGCCCTTGTGGAACCAATGAGAAGTAAAGACAGTGAAGGTATCAGAGCCCTGGAAAAATGCTGGAGTCTTCCAGAACATCTGCAAACAGTGTACCTATTTTACTCTGGATCCACAGATATGCTGACTAAACTAATTACACGCTTCGAGATCAAAGCCACGCCAATAGCATATGTCTACTAAGAATCAAATTTACAAAAATCATCACATGATTGCATGTCTTCTTGCATAAGAAGACCATCTTCTCATTCTTTCCCAGAAAAACAAAGTCAGACACTGGGAGGGAACATTGAGGAATGTGAGTTTAGAACTTCCTCAAAAGAAAGAAGCCCCGTCTCAAGAGCACCTCCCCGGAGAACAAGGCTCTGCCTCCCTTCTTCACCCAGGGACGCCCGGGCCCACCGCCCACTCGGCTGCCGCCACCGCCGCCACCGCCGCCACCGCCGCCTCTTCCCCAGCGGCTCGCCCCTTTTCCGGGGGCCTCTGCCCCCTTCCTCCAGCCTCCGCTGTCTCTGCAGCCCCGCGCCCCCACGGAAGCCTCCAGTGGAGGCGGCGGCGACGCCTTTTACCCGGTGCCGTCTCCGCCGCAACTGCCTCGCCGCAGCCCCAGTGCCAGCCCTTCCCGGGGACGAGGCCGGCGAGCGCCGCCTCCTGGCCCAGGGCCTCCGTGGAGCACGCGCTGGCCTGAGGCGCCGCGGCGGTCCGACGTGCTCGGGGACGCGGTCCTCCAGCGCCTGCGCGACCGGTAGTGCCTGGAAGCGGCGTTCGGGACCCCGAGACGGGCCTGCCGGGTGCCACAGCGCACTCACGTTGGGCCCAACTTAGGCGAAGTGCGCGCACAGGTGCGCGAGGTACTGCGGGAGGCCGAGGCCGATGGCGCCGCCTGGGCCCTGCTGCACGCCAAAGCCGAGCTGCTGCGTGCCCAACTGGCCGAGCGGCTGCAACCACTCACCCAGGCCGCCTACCTGGGCGAGGTGCGGCGGAGGCTGGAGAGGGTCCGGCGCCGCTGGCTGAGGCTTCGCGAGATGGTTCGGGAATGGCAGGCCGAGCGGGAGGAGGTGGCCAAACTATCCGCCCCGGCAGCGCACAGCGCAGCGGATGGATGCTGTGCCAGGAACGGTCGTCGCGTGCGGTCAGGATGGCCAGACCGGTCCGGGACTCGCCGCTCGCCTCGCCGGGTCACGTGACGCGGTCACGTGGCGCGCAGTCGGAAACGGGTCTCCTGGAGGCTGAGGCGGCGAGGCGCGGGGGAGCCGCAGCGGTTGTCACCACCACAGCCCGGGAGGTGAGACTGACGTGGGGACTGTTGTCACCCGCCGCAGCGCTGGCGCCGTCCCACACCTGTATTCTATTTCCTAGGATTTTGAGTATTGTTGGATTGTATTCATTAGTGAAATTGGTGTGTGTGTGTGTGTCTTTTTCTTAATGGGTCCTTTTTATGGTTTTGGTATCAGAAAGATATTTGCTCCAGAGGATGAATTGGGAGTGTTCTTTCCTTCTCAATGTCTTTGAATGGATTCTGCGGCATAGGTATGAGCTCTTCTTTGAATGTTTGTTTAAATTCTGGTGTAAAATCATCTGGTCCAGGACTTTTTGTTGTCCTTATTAGAAGCTGTTTTATTTTTGCAATTACTGTGCTTGATATGGGTCTGTTGAAGAGTTCTAATTCTTCCTGGTTAAGTCTAGGCAGGTATTATGATTCCAGGTATTAGTCCATTTCCTTCACAATGTTAAATTTCTGGGCATAGCAATTTTTGTAGCAATCAGAGATAATCTCTTGTATTTCTGGGACATCTATTGTTATTTTCCCTCTTTCATTTCTCAGTAAAGTTATTAGAGATCTTACTTTTCTGTTTCTAGTTAGACTAGCCAAAGTTTTATCAATTTTTTTTATTTTTATCAATTTTATTTTTTATTTTATTTATTTTAAGGAACCAACTCTTTGTTTTCTTAATCTCCTGAATGGTTCTTTTCTTCTCAATTTCATTTTTTCTGCTCTGATTTTGGTTCTTTCCTTCTGCTAGGTTTGGGATTGGATAGCTCTTTCTTTTCCAGTTCCTAGAAATGATGCATTAGATTGTTGATTTGTGCCTTGTATTGTTATTGGCTGTGGGCATGTAATGCAATAAATTCCCCTCTTATGACTGCTTTCTCAGTATCCCGGAGGTTTTTCATCATCATTTTGTTAGACATATCTAATGATTTTCTCCTTTGTCTTCTCCTTGAAATAGTTGTGTTTCACATAAGATCATTTAGTTTTTATGATTTGGGGAATGAAAGTTTTTGTTGGAAATGAGTTCAACCTTGATTCCATAGTAGTCTGTAAGCTACAAGGTATAATTTCTATTCTTTTAAATTAGGCGAGGTTTGATTTGTGTCCTAGGATATGGTTAGTTTTGGAAAATTATTCATAAGCTAATGGGAAGAATGTGTATTTGGTAATATTGGGGTGGTATGTTTTGTAGCGTCATGTTAAAGTCGATTGTTTCTTTGCTCAGTTTGTGTTTGGAGGGTCTGTCCAGTTCTGTCAATAGGGTGTGAAGTCCCTAGAAATTATGCTGTTATAGGATATTATATTGTTCAGACTTGTTAGAGTTCATTTTGTAAATCTGGAAACATTTAATTAATTTGGGTGCATAAATACTTAGGATTGAGATGTCTTCTGGTATTGTTCCCTTGACCAGTATGTAGTGTACTTCATTTTTATCATTCCTTACCTTTTGTGGTTTGAAGCCCAATGTATCTTGAAATTGTGACCCCTGCTTTCTTTTGATTTCCATCTGCCTGAAATATTGATTATAATCCCTCAACCTGAGTCTTGTTTTGTCCTTAGCTGTTAGATATGTTACCTGAGGACAGCATAGAGTTGGCTTGTGCTTTTGATCCAGTCATCTGGTCTGTGTCTCATCAGTGGGTAATTCAAGCCATTCACTATGGCTTGACTATGATGGATTTGTGTTTGTCTTTTGTGAAGGTTGCCACCTACATTTATCACTTGTACCATTGAGGAAGTTAGGCTATGACCTTTAATTTCTGTGTGTCTTTGCTTGTGGTACATTGTTATGTTCGATGTGTAATATTACTCTGGAATACTTCCTGGACAGGGGGTCTTATAGTGGCAAATTTCTTCAATGTTTGTTTGCAAGGAAAACATTTGATATTATCCATTGAATATGAAACTTAGTTAATAGTTAAAAAAAAAGGGAAAATATTAAAAGTACATGTATTGCGTGGTCCGTAAGTAATGCTCCAGGATTAGGAAAAGCAAAATAAAAAGAAAAAACCTTTTCTTCCTAATGACAATAGGTGGCACTTCTTGGTTAAGAAGGGAAAAAAAAACCCAGTACTCTGTATTCTGCATCTGGTAGGGGTGGGATGTTATCAGCTGGTTGCCAAAGAGATCCAGTCTTGTTTTCCTGCTTCATTGATGTTATTCTGGGCTTGATCGCTAACTGTATGAGAGGTGAATCCCCATGGGGATTGATGGTAGAGGCAAATTCCTGAAGCTTATGCCAGACTATGAGGTGGGGAGGCGGGGAAGACTCTGCCATCCAACAGTTCCCTGCAGCCACAGATGGGGCAATGTCGTAGGCATAATCTGCTCACCTCTGCCCATGTGTCCAAGGAAGTCAGCCCTGGGGTAGTTCCAACTGCTGGAGTCAGAAGCATTAACATAATGGGATACTGTGAGGCTGCTCCAAGCTTGGCTCCCTTTGGTGTCTGCCAGCTCAAGGTTTTAGCATTATCCACACCTGCCTTGTCAGTCTCCAGTGTCAGCAGTGGGGACCAGGCTGCCAGGCCTCCCACTGAACAGGCTCCAGTACCAGATCTGCCCAGCCAGTGGCACTAAAATGATAGCCTGGGTTCAGGCCTCTGGCTTTGTCCCTAAGAGGCAGATTATACTCTCTCCAACCCTTCAACAAAAGGCCAGCTTCTGTGCACCTGAACGTCCTATGGGACCTATATTCTGGCTTGTTTCGTATCAGTCTTCAGGCATGGATGGACAGGCCCTCTCAGAGTTCAGTTCAATCCCCAGTCCACTCCTACAGAATGCCATGGTGGGGTGTGGGGAAATCACCTGCAAAATTAATCCCCCAGGGATTCCACATGCAGGCTCTCTCCCTGGGTTGCTGCAGTCCTTTGCATCTGCTTTTCATGCGTGCCTCTCACCCTTCTTAACTTTGCTCCTGGTGCTCCATTGTGTCTCACTGTGCCTTTGCAATGTTGTCTCTGGACAGCACAATCCAGATGGAGGCACCTACAGACTCCGCTCATCAGTTTTACTGAGAGCAGCTGATGAAGAAATGTCTCTAGTCTGTCATCATGGAGCCTCCCTTTCTGCATTCTTTTTAAAATCCATCTGGGTATTTATGGACTGAAAATAGATTAGAAGATTTTTTATATTTTCACAAAAATGAATGGATTATTTTGTTTCAACGTATTACTGGTGTAAAACTATTTCACGTTACATGGATCATTTTTGTGATGCTACAGTCCTGACTATAGGTATGCCCATCACTCATATGGTATTCACAGTACCCACTAGGTTGGCTTAGTCCATTTGCCTCCTTCCCACTACCCCTTTCCCTTGGTTGATTTCCACAGACTTTTACTTCCTTCTATGCACATGTGAGCTCATCAGTTAGCTCCAATTTAATAGTGACTGTATGTGGTGTTTGTTTTTCATTCTTGAGATATTTCACTTAGAAGTATGGTCTCTAGTGCCATACAGATTGTTGTAAAAGGTATTAATTTATCATTTTTTTGTGGTTGAGTGGTACTCCATGGAATACATGTACATTTAATTAGTCCACTCATGAATTTGTCAGCACTTGGTTTGTTTCCACATATTGGCAATAATGAATTGTGCTGCAGTAATCATTCAAATGCAGGTATCTTTTTGGTAAAATAATTTCTCTTCTTTTGGGGAAAAAAACAGTAGTGGGACTGCTGGGTCAAATTGTAGGTCTACTTTTAGTTCTTTGAGAAAACTTCATTCTCATTTTCATAGAAGTTTTACAAATTTGCACTCCAACAACAGCATACAAAAATGCCTTTCTCTCTGTGTCCATGTCAGCACCTGTTGATTTGGGAATTTTAATAAATTCCATTGTAACTGGAGTAAGGTGATAATGTCATTGTCAATTTAATTTGCATTACCCTAATAAGTCATGAAATTGAATATTTTTTTGCATGTTTACTGACCATTTTTTCTTATTTTTGAGAATTGTCTTTTCATGTTTTTTTGCCCACTTGTCTATAAGATGGTTTGTCTTTTCCTGTTGGTTGCTTGAGTTATTTGTCAATTCTAGTTACTAGTCCTTTATTGGAAGTGTAATTTGTGACTATTTCTTCCATTCTGTTGGTTGTCTGTTTTGATCTGTTAATTGTGTCTGTAGCAGTGCAGACGCTTTTTAGCTGAAACAAATCCCAGTTTTGGTTTTGCCATGATTGCCTTTGGGGTCTTTTTCTTAAATTCTTTGCCTAGAATCATATTTAGAAGAGCTTTTTCTACATTTTCCTCTAGAATATTTATGATTTTGTGCCATAAATCTTTTGTATATCCTGAGTTTGAGTGGTGAGAAGTAGTGGTCCTACTTCATTCTGGTGCATGTAACAATCTAATTTTCCCAGAGCCATTTATAAATATAAATAGGGCTTCTTTTCCCCGGTGTATGTTATTGCCTGCTTTGTCAAAGATAACTTTGTTGAAGGTAGGTGGTTTTATATCTGGGTCCCCCGTTCCATTGGTGTATTTCCATATTTTTGTAGAGATACCATGCTGTTTTTGTTAAACTACAAGGCTATAGTTTCATAGTATGGCTTCAAGTGTGGCACTGGGAGTCTTACAGATTTGTTCTTTTGGTTAAGATTCAGGCTCTTTTATGGCTCCAAACAAAGTATAAAATAATTTTTTTCTTTATCTGTGAATAAGATAGGAACTTATTGGCAACTTGGCAATAAGTTTGGCAACTTGATGGAGATCGCATTGCATTTATTAATCACTTTAGGTAGTATTGATATTTTAACATTATTGTTTCTACTAAGTCAGGATATTTGTTTATACCCTCTGCAACTTTGTTGTTCAGAGATTTATTGTTTTCCATGTTAGAGAAATTTTACTCTCTTACTTGCATGTAAGTATATCCCTACTTATTTTATTTTGTTTTTGTTTTTATGAATGTTACTTAGTCTTTGATTTGACTCCTGGCTTAACTGTCATTGTTATATAGAAATAGTATTAATTTATGTATATTGGCTTCTTATCCTAAGACTTGCTTAATTTATTAATTCCAGAAGACTCTTGGTAGAACCTTTGGGATTTTCTAGGTACAAGATTATATCATTGGGAAAAAGCGATGTTTGACCTCCACTTTACCAGTTTGGATACCTTTAATATTCTCCTCTTTTTTGTCTTGCCTAGGACTTCTAGCACTATGTCAAAAAAGAGTGGTGATAGTGGGAATCCTTGTCTTACTCTAGTTCTTATGGGCAATGCTTTCAACTTTTCTCCGTTGAATAAGTTAGTTGTGTGTTTTCCAAATATGACTTTTATAATTCTGAGATATTTTCTTTCTATGCCTAGTTTGTTCAGGGTTTTTATCATGCCTTGTTTGCTATCCTTGCATATGGAATGAAGTCATCTTGGCGCTTGATTTTTTTTTCTTTTTTTTAGTATACTGTTTTATTCAGACTGCTAGTTTTTGTTTTTGTTTTTGTTTTTATTTAGGGTTTTTGCACCTGTATTCATAAGGGCTATTGGTTTCTACTTTTCTTTTGTTATCACTGTGTCTTTCCCTGGCTTTTGTATGACTATAACATTAGCTTCATAGAATGAGTTGGGGAGGTTTCCCTTTTTCTCAATATTATGGAATAATTTCTATGTTATATATGCCCAGTATTCATCGTAGGTTTGACAGAATTCAGTTATGAGCATATCTTGTGCAGGGCTTCTCTTTTTTGACTAGATTTTTCCTTACTGGTTTAATCTCACTTTTCTTTCTTTTTTTTTGGTCTACTCAGTTTTCTTTCTTTCTGGTTCAGTGTTGGAGGTTGTGTGTTTCTAGGACCTTTTCTATTTTCTCTCTGTTCTGTAGATTATGTGCATAGCGATTTATCTAGTATTCCTGGATGATTTTTTTAATGAAAATTTTGAAATTATTAATGTTTTATTATACATATTGTAGTCTCTCAGAACTCAGGGGAAGGGGAAGGCCCCCCTCAAGTGAGGTAACAAACTTGCCATCAAAATTTAAATATAAATGGGTGGCGCCTGTGGCACCAGCCCCATATGCCGGAGGTGGCGGATTCAAACCCAGCCTTGGCCAAAAACTGAAAAAAAAAAAAAAAATTAAATATAACTGACAATGTTATCATTAGTCCTTAATTCCTGAGAATTTGAACGTAATTTCGTTTCTGTGAACTTAATAACAAATGCTTATAATTTTTAAAATTATATGTTTGAAAAGAAATTCAACATATCAACATTAATATGGTAGTAAGGCAAACCATCATCCAACTGTATGTCTGAAAATGTCTGTTTTCTACATTATGTGTATAGTGATTTATCTAGTATTCATGGATGGTGTTTATTTCTGCAGTATGTATTTCTGCAATGTTACCCTGTTCATTTCTGATTCAGCTTATTTGGTTCATTTTTCTTCTGTTCTTAAGTAAGAGCAAATTTCAAGTTCTCAGCTCTTTTCTTTCTCAGATAACCTTTCTATCATTTCCCTCTGTATTCTCCTTCTAGGATTCCTTTCTTAAATATATTGATCAACTTGATTGTGTCTAGTCAGTTTTATACTCTACTTTCAGTTTTCCTTTTTAAAATTTTGTTTCCGTGAATCAATCTGTATAACAAATATGTCTTCTTTTTTTCTTTTTTTTCTGATTCATTGATTCTGCTATTGTAATGCATAGTAAATATTTCAACTAAGGTATTAAATTTTTCAGGTCTGCAATTTAAATTGGGTACATTGTATAGTTTTTATCTCTTTGTCAATATCTCAGTTTCCTCAGGCATAATTTTGATGATTTTTATTCTCTGTGTAATTATTTGCATGTAGTGTATGTATAAGATGGTTATTTTTAATGCTTTTTTGAAAATGCAAAGACCTCCATTCCTCAAGGGTTAATTCCTAAAGATTTATTTTGTTCCAGTGGGACATGTTTTCTGTATTATCTGTATAACATGTAATCTTGTAGTAAGTTCAGATAATAGTGTTTTTGTAGTACACTGTTACATTACAAATTTACAATTTTATATTCTTTACTCAGAAGAAAGTGTTTCTACTTCATCTAAGTAAACATAAAAAATGTAAAGTCTCCATTTTTTCTTATATCTGAATAGTGTTCCATGGTATACATGTACCACAGTTTAATTTATTCAGGAGTTGATGGGCACTTGGTTTTCTTCCATGTCTTGGCAATTGTGAAATGAGATGCAATAAACATCCTGGTATAAGTGTCCTTATGGTAAAATAATTGTTTTTCTTCTGCATAGATACCTAGTAATGGGATTGTGAGATCAAATGGAAGGTACACTTTTAGTTGTTTGAGAATTCTCCATACTTCTTTCCATAGAGGTTGAATTGGTTTGCATTACCACCAGAAGTGCAAAAGTGTTCTTTTCTCTCTACATCCATGCCAACATCTGCAGATTTGGGATTTTATATTATGTGCTGACCTCACTGGAATTAGGCAATATCTGTAGAGGTTTTGATTTGCATTTCTCTGATGATTAGGGACAATGAGTCTTTGTTTATGTGTTTTTTGGCGATTCACGTGTCATCATCAGTGAAGTTTCTGTTCAGGTTTCTTCCCATCTCGTGAATGGGGTTGTTTGCTCTTTTTGTTGATTAATTTGAGTTCTCAGTAGATTCCAGTCATCAGCTTTTTGTCAGATTCATAGCATGCAAATACATTGCCCATTCTGAAAGCTGTCTCTTTGCTTTAGCTGTGGTACCTTTAGCTATGCAGAAGATTTTTTGCTTAATGACATATGATTTATTTATTTTTGATGTTTCCGCAACTGCCAAGGAAGTCTTGTTCATAAAATCTTTTCCCAGGTCTATTTGTGAAGAGTTTTCTTCAACTTTCTGTTAGAATTTTTGGTTTTGTGTCTTAAATGTAAATCTTTTATACAGCAGGACTCAATTTTTGTCAGTGGTAAGAGGTACTGATCCAATTTCAATCTTCTACATGTGGCTACCTAGTTCTCTAAGCACCATTTATTAAATAGTTATTCTTTTCTTCAGTGCTTTTGTTTTTCTTATCAAAGGTCAGATGATGATATGTGGCTGTGTTCATCCCTAGTTTCTCTATTCAATTCAATAGGTGTATACCTCTATTTTTTGCCAACCCAACACTATTTTGATAACTATAGACTTGTAGTACAAATTGAAGTCTGGTAATGTGATGCCTCCAGATGTAATGGATACCCGCAATACAAATTCTTTTTCCCTAAGAATTGTATTCGCTCGTTTTTTTTTTGTTGTTGTTTGTTTGTTTTTCTGGTTTTATATGAAACAAAGTACCATTTTTTGAAGTTCTTAAATATTACTTGGTGTTTTAATGGGAATTGCATTAATTCTGCAGATCACTTCGGGTAGTATGGACATTGTAGCAAGGTTGATTCTTCCCAGCCATGATGATTATAATGTTTTTTCATTTTTTAGCATCTTCTGCCATTTCTTTTCTTCGGAATTCATAATTGTCTTTATAGAGATCCTTCACATACATTGTTAGATATATTACAAGGTATTTAATTTTCCTTGGAGCTACAGTGAATTACATTAGGTCTTTGATTTGACTCTCAGCCAATTATTGGTATGTTATGAAGGCTACTAATTTTTGGACATTGATTCTGCATATCCAGACGTTACTGTATTTCTTGATCTCCTCTAATAGCTGTATAGTTGCGTCCCAGGGGCCTTCCAGGTATAAGATCATGTCATCTACAAAGAACAAGATTTTCCCTTCACTGTTCCCATTTGAATACCCTTGATCATTTTCTCTTGCCTGATTGCATTTGCTGGGACTACCAGCCCTATATTGAATGGCAGTGGTGACAGTAGACATCCATGTTTGGTTTCAGTGGTAAGTGGAACTGCCTTCAGTTTTACTGCATTCAATATGATATTGGCTGTGGGTTAGTGGTAGATGGGCTCTATCAGTTTAGAAAATGTCCCAACTATGACTATTTTCTTAAGTGTTCGTCTCACAAAAAGGATGCAGGATTTTGTCAAATGGGTTTTCTGCATTGAGACATAAAATTGAAACAATTGTTTGGTCTTCACTTTTGATATTTTTTATGTGATGAATTACATTTATGGATTAATCTATGTTGAACTAACCTTGCACCCCTGGGATACAGGCTACTCGGTTATGATGTGTAATTTTTTAATGTGTAGTTTATCCTGTTTGTTTAGATCTTACTGGATATTATTGTCTCAATACTCATTAATGATATTGGACTAATAGTTTTTTTGTATTTGTTGGCTGCTATCCTAGTTTTGGAATCAAGTTTCAGAATCAAGTTTTGGACATTTTCTTTTTAGAATGTGTTAGGATGGATTCCTTTCTTCTCTATATTGTGTTGAGATTATTCAATATAGTTTGGTAGAATTATGGTGTGAAAGCATCTGGTCCGGGACTTTTCTATTTTAAAAAATTCTGTATTTTTGATGTAATGTTAGTGCCTGATATAGGTCTATTCAAAATTTCTGATCTTTCATATTGAGTTTAGGAAGGTGGTGTGATTCTAGTTTTGGTTTATTTCCTCTACATTTTCAGATTTCTGGGCTTAAAGTGGTTTGTAGTAATTGTGGAGGATCTTGTGTATTTCTGTGGTATCTCTTATTTCCCCCTTTTTTGTTTCTGATTGAAGTTATTTATCTTGCTTTTCTGCATTCTGGCAATCATTTATGAATTTTACCAATCTTTTCAAATTACAAATATTTTTGTTTCACGGATCTTCTGAATAATTCTTAATTTCTAATTTCATTTCATTCTTCTCTAGTTTTAGCTATATATTTCTTTTTTGTTTGTTTTTTGGTTGGTTTGGGATTTTATTGTATTTTCCATTTCCTTGTGATGGCCCATTAGGTTATTAACTTGCTTTCTCTGTGTTTGTTTTCTAGGTGAGGACATCTAATGCTATAAATTTCCCTCTTAGGCTTGTCTTTGCAGTATCCCAAAGGTTTCATTAGCCTGTGGCTATCATTATCATTTTGTTCAAAAAATCTAATGATTTACTCCTTAATCTCATCCTTAATACAACTGTCTTTCATCAAAAGGTTGTTTCACTTCAATGACTTTATGTGGATTTGAGTATTTATGTTGGTGTTGAGTTCTATTTTTATTCTGTGATGGCATGAGAAGATACGTGGTATAATTTCTATTTTTTTTATTTTTTTGAGATTTCATTTGTATCCTAATATATGATCAATCTTGCAGGATAATCCATGGGCTGATAATGAAAGATGTGTATTGAGTTTCATTGAATGAAAAGTTGTGTGTTTGTTAATTAAGTCCACTTGTTCTAGATTACTTCTTTGTTTAGTTTCTGCTTGAAGGATCTGTCCAGTAATGTCAGAGGGACATTGAAATCTCCAATTATTATGGAGCTGGAAGATATCATATTGTTCAGATTATTTACCATTCTTTTTTTATACTTAGGAGCATTTAGATTGAGTGGACAGGTGTTAACAATTGTAATCTCTTCATGTTGTGTAGTTCCCGTGACCAGTATGTAGAGTCCATTGTTGTTTTTTAATATTTTTCTTTGTTTAAAACCAATTCTATCTGTAAATAAGATTGCAACCCCTGCTTTTTTCTGATTTCCATTTGCCTGGAATATTGTTTTGCATCCCTTCCCCTTGAGTCACATTTTATCCTTAGAGGTTATGTGCATTCCTTGGAGACAGAAGATGTATACATTTATGTAGTCAGCCATCCTGTGCCTCTGTAGCAGGAAACTCAAGCCATTCACATTTGTTGAGAGAATTGATAGGTATGTGGAGTTTTGTTTGTCTTGTTTTGAGGAGATATGTTGTTTTATTTTATTTATTTACAAGGTACATTAAAATGGTGTAACTTAACATCACTTTTGTACAAAATTTTATTGTCTTTCCAATTTTATAGCACAATTAAAATGTTTATGCACTATTATTATAACACCACAGTTTTCTTTTTGTTTCTTTATATTTCTTTTGAGACAGAGTCTGCAGCTGTTGCCCTGGGTAGAGAACTGTGGCATCACCTTCAGAGCAAGCTCAAACTCCTGGGCTTAAGTGATTACTCTTGCCTCGGCCTCCCAAGTACCTGGGATTACAAGTGCCCGCCACAATGCCTGGCTGTTTTTTGCTTGTAGTTGTCATTGTTTGGTGGGCACATTCCTAGAAACAGGCTTGGGATTGATCAGGAGCTGTGTAGAGAACTGTGGGGCCAACGGGGGACTTTCCCTTGGGCTCAGAGAGCTGAGTTGGGAGGAGAGGTCATTGGCCAGAGACAAGAGGAGCCTGTGTGCAGATGTGCCACAGACACACATGTGAACACGATTCACTGCCACAGCCTCACCTGTACTCAGGCCTGTCCCCTTTCAGAAGTAGGTGCAGCTCTACCCCTTCATCCCCCCAAAACTGCGAATCTTGGTGTCTCTTCCTTAACTCCCCAGCTGTCAGTCCCCTGTTTTTGGATTCATTCCTGTATCTCATGTCCCTTCTGACCTCTCTTTTCCTTCTTATTTCCCCACTCTCCCCTCCTGCTCGCCTTCTCCCTCCTCTCTCCTGGTCCTCTACTGGGGATGCTGGCTGCTCTTGCCTCCTTAGACCAGTAGATGACAGCCTCTCTGCAGCAATGGCATCCACATTTTTGTTTGGGTTAAAACTCAACAGGATCTGCTGGAACTTCTGAGCTTTGGGTGTGGTGTTCTTAGGAACCATACTGGGTCCTGGGGATAGCAGAATCCCCAGAAGCCCACAAATGGGGGGAGGGGAAGCATGGAGACCTCACTGGTCTAGTTCTCTGCTTCAGAGCTGGGGCCCCAGGACACCTTTTCATTGCTCCATTAGTAAAAGAAAAACAAAACAAACAAACAAAAAAAATTGACCAAAACCAAAAACCTCTCCTGTATTTAAAATGCAGGATATCTTACAGAGCATATCAGGCAGTCTCTGAGAATTTCAGAAAACATGGCAGCAGGGGCATTCTTTTTGGGGCATAGGAGCAGAAGCATGCTTTTTGGGGCATAGGAGCAAAAGCAGTGTCCCGTGTCTCTCTGAACAGACGAGGTGTTTTCAGATCCACCTTAGTGTGTGCACCTACTCCACTCATTTCACCCAGACATGAAGTCTTCTGTTTTCCATGAGTGTGTTGTCCAGCTGGAAGTTCCCCCAAAGCAACTTCTGTGAGCTGGAGACCTCCTGTCAAAGGAATTTCATCAGCATCTTGCAGTGTAATGGCAGCAAGGACTAAGTCTCTGGGCACAGTCTTTGTGGTCTCGGCCTCACAGCATTAGGCCCAAGTTCATTTATTCATTTGGACAGATGTCATTATCCCCATTTTACAGAAGGGGAAACTGAGGCTCAGAGGAGCTGTTTCCTGCCCCACTGGCACCGCAGCGACAACTTGCGCAGAGGTCTGTTTGTATGTGAAGCTTGGCTTATTGCATTGCCAGGCCCTCAGGTGCAAGAAGGGGAATTTGGGAGTGGAGGGGGAGCCTCCCTTCCAAGCCAGCCTCTCACCTGTGTTTTCTGCTCTCTGTGTTCATCTGGGAGGTCTTGCCAATGCAGAAGCTCCTTGCAAGGTGTGAAATGATGGCTCGTGGACCTCAAGGTGACAAAACATTCCTGAAGGCCTGGATCATGGTTAACTGAAGGAACTGATAAACTTCATGAATGAGGCAACGTCAGAAGACTGGCTTTTAACTAGAGGCTTCTTTCTAGCTTTTTTTCTTATATAATAAGAAATGAGGTAATCTCACCTTTTCATATTCCCAGACTAAATGAACAGCTATGTCTCTGGAAGCCTTGAGCATGTGGTGGTGTGGTGCATTGTACAGGAACACTCCGTAGACTATCCCAGTGGGAGCAGGTAATAATATATACAGAACACATACCCAGCACGTCTTCAGAGCCTATGATGTGCTAAGAACTATGTGTGAACATCAAACTTCATGAAGTATCAATTATTATTAGCATCATTTCACGGATGGGAGCATGCAACCTCAGAGAGGTGAAGTAACTTGTGTAAGGTCACACAGCCGGTAATCCCTACAGCCAGATTTGAAGCCAGATCTGCAGGGCACCCTCCTTTCAAGGCATTCTATTTAAATGAACATTTGATTTGCCTCTCAAATGACTTCAGGACTCTTTAGAAGTGCAGAATGCCCCAACTTATCTGGATACTTCTTAGAAGTTAAATGTGTTATTAGAAATAAATCAGTTTAATATTTTAGTTCATAATCATGGGCTTGACAATGCTTTTTTCTCTCTCTAGAAAATGCAATTTTGCAAAATTAAGATAATTGCCTTAGAGACTCTCCCCTGTGTTTTTCTGAATCCCTTTAGAGTGAGAATTCCTGACCTTGACTCAAGTAACTTTCCTCTCAGCTGGGATAGTGTAATTGACTTTATGTTTGTTTACTGAGCCAATGAGAAACTGAGCCAATGAGGCGACCATTCTCTTGATGTAGAAGAAACCATACTCTGTAAACAAATTTAAAGAAGTTTTTCTGGGCCAAATTGGAAGAGTCCAACATGGAGCCATACCCAAGAAGCCTTGAGCAAGTGGCCTTGCTGAGTGTAGGTTGACAATTTGGTTGTATACGTTTGAGGGAGACAGAAATTACTGGTGAGGTCATAAATCAATACATGGAAAACATACCTTGGTTTGGCCCCAAAAGGTGAAAATCTGAAAGCAGGAGCCCACAGGTTATAGGTGAGTTTAAAGATTCTTTAGCTGACAATTGGCTGAAAGAGTTAGGCTCTGTCTAAAAGACCAGGAGTCAGGGAAAAGGGATGCTTAAGATAAAGGGTCTGTTAATCAGAGACAGAACACTGGAGCCACTCAAGTGTTTTGTTGTGTATATTGAGGACCTGCAGGGAAGGCTTGCATAGCCTTAGGCTTGTTAATGAGTCACAGAGGACATCTCTAAGAATGGGAGGGGGTATGATGAGGAATGTCTGATACCCTTTCTCAAGGCTAGCAACACACTTTTAGGGATCCCCTTGGCCAAAAGGAGTCCAGTCAATCAGTCAGTGAGGGTGGGGGAGCTTTAAGATTTTATTTTAGTTCACACTTTCAGAGATTTTTCTCCAACACTAGGCCTATCCCTATTCTATGCCAGCTTACAATTGTCCTGATATGTCTGGGTATGTGGGGGACCCTCCTAAATATAGCGCTGGGAGGTCTCACTAAGGTCCCTGGGATCAGTTTGGGGTTTCTGCAGCCCAAAAAACTCTGAGGAGGGACACTTAGTACACTTCAGCCAGGTACCCATTAAGATAGAGCAACCCCAAATTTGTTGCTTTGGTGTTGACCTCGATCTGTGATGGGGCATCTGGAGGCAGGTTGCAGCTTCCGTCCTGCCTCTGACTGCTGATGAGAGAGGATAGCCGAGAAGGGTGAGGTCTAGAAGAACAGGTCTTTTCAAGGAGACCACCAGGATACACATGGAGGGTCCTCTCCACAGTGACACAGCTCTTGGGAATTTGTAAACTTAATTTCCTGAAAGTTGGAAATTTCCAAGTTCTGTGAAATCCTGTAGTTCTGTAGGGGCGGGAATAGCATCTCCTGCTTGATTCAAACTGGCGAATGAGAAGGGTAACTGTGGGGTGGAACTTTTGACCGTCAATAAAAAGAGAAAGACCAAGGCAGTCTCGGAGCACAGCCATTTGAAATTCTTCTATGCCTTAAGCTCCCGACTGGTGAATAAAGCCCTTCCTCTTATAAATGTGGTGTTTAGGTGCTCTTGCTCTCTGTTGGGCCTTGTCTTCCTGCAACACTGATGGCAGCCCAGAAGCTCCGGGTACACCCCCTGTAAGATAAATGATAGCTGCTATACTCTTCTGGGCCATGTGAGAGGGTGGAATAGGAGGTTCCCACTTCCCAGCTTTTGGAAAAGTCATTCTTTACTGTTATCCCGAGAGAAACCAACAGGCCCACAAATTCCATGCTCTCCAGCCTGGCTCAACATTCTGAGGACTGCTTCTGTGCCCAGGCCTTGTTGACACAAATGCAAAATACCTGAGGAGCTTCCAGTTAATTAGGGAAAGGACCTCATGTCCTGAATGTCCAGAAGAAGGACCCAGAAGGTTCAAGGGAGCAATGCCACTGTGGACCAGCTCAGGGCATGTGGGCTCCATGTGGGCAACAGGAACAGGTGGTGTGGGCAACACCTCACTCACCTGGGGACATTATTGCCATGGTGGTCCATGCCTCCGAAGTTACTGCTATGAATGGCCTGGGGGCTTCTGAGAGCTCAGCTAGTCTATTCCTAGGCAAGAGGACAGTAGGACCAGTGTTCCAGTGTCACGGTGAGAAGGTATGCAGGCTGGCTGGCGCATCAAATGACACCTGCCACTGTGGGAAATGCCTTTTAACAGGTCAAATTCCCCTCTCTCCATTCCTTTTCCTTACCTGTTCCCATAAATTAGGATTCTTTCAGGCTGGGTGTGGAGAATGTATTTCAAGAAGCTCTGGAATCTCTAGGCAGCTTCAAGGGTTGTTCCCAAGGGAGGGGCCAACTAAGTTTTCCAGACAAATACTCACATGGCTGCCTGGTCCCTGGTCAGCTTCCCTGGGGACTCCTCCTGACTGAAGAAACATGGGGCAGGCCCCTGAGCAGTCTGGGGCTGCCTGGACGCTTCCCCACACAGGCATGGAGGTCCCCATTCCTCCTTGTCCCCAATCCCAGGAGAATCTGCTGTCCCAAATGCCTCCCAAATTGGAGGAATCCTGAGGTACCCCAAGACGGTACCGTACACATGAAGGAGTGGGCTGCCCATTTTAGAAAACCTGGGAGACTGTTCTGTAATGGGCTGCGTGTGGTGGTGGGGGTGGGTGGGTTCAGCTGACCAATTTCCAGATTTATCATCATCAGGGCATTGGGAACATATATGAGGGTAAAGTATGCTTTTACTCTTGGAAAAATGTAAAAGAAGAAAGACCTCAATTTATTTCTGTTCAATTATGTCTTCACTGAGACAACGGGCATTTATGGAGCGCCTGCTATATGCAAGGCTTGAGGGTGTAATGTGGGGTGAGGTCAAGTTGTTCCTTCTTTTCACAGGAGAGAGGAGAAGAAAACGGATAAAAGATCTGGGTACAGAGTCACACAGACCCATGCATCTTCCAACCAGCCAGTCCCTCTCTGTTCATTTTGTGCAGATGGGAGAGGATGGTCCCAGGACACGAGGGCATCTTAGCATGGGGCCTGGCATGCGCTCAGGAACACCTAGTGTCAGAGGCTACCCTCTAACTTGGTATCCCTGTAGGCTCCAGTTCCTTCCTAGAACAAGGCTGGATGGCTTCTCCAGATGGCATAAGAAGTGAAGGTTAGTGCATGCACTGGGGTCAAGCTGCCTGGGTTCAAATCTCCTGTCTTCTGTCCCCATTAGCTATGAGACCTTGGAAAGTTCCAGCATTCCTTTGAGCTGAAGTGTTCTGCCTGTGAAATTGGTGGTCATAATTATTGTTCTCGCATAGGGATAGCCATGTGGATTGAATAAGAAAATCCATCCAAAGAAGGCTCTTTACATGGTGCCTAGCTCATGTAAGCCCGTACTGAACACAGGCTATTATTCTGTCCTATTGTTTTATCTTCTACGCTCTGCCAGGTTTGAGACTGAGATTCTGAAGAGACTGATACCAGCTAATGGATTTTTCACTCTGAGATTCAAAAAGAATTTTGTTTGGTTTTGTTGGGGAAGGGATTTTCAACCTCTGGCTGATCTGGTCCCATGTCCCCACAGACAAGAGCCATTCCTGGATTTGGTGCCAGCAGCACATGAGTAAGTAGAGGCAGTGTCCACCTGTCAGCTGTGTCTCTGCGAGGGAGGCTGAGACAGCACCAGCATACAGAAGGTGCACAATTCATTCTCTGGGGTGAACGGACAATTTCCCATTGCAGGGCCCAGACTGTCCTGCTGTTCTATCCTACATTCTTCCCCCATCCGATCCTGCCCATCCTTATGTTCCAGCCTCAGACTTCCTTGAGACCGACCATTCCCTTCCACTCACCCTCTCATTCGATCATCTGTTTACTTGCTCAATTAGTGCACATGCATGCCAGGCCCATGACAGATCCCAACAGGGCAAGGATGAACAAATACTTATTACTGTCTGCCAGGAGATGGCCGTGGGGTAGGCAGACAAGTACCTGGGTGACTACAATTCATTAGGCAGTGTCCCCATGACACCTGTTCAGGCCTGTTTTAGGGGAAGGGGTTGGTCTTAGTCCTAGAGGAAGTTATTAAGTGCCTGTGACACAAACGAGGCCTTCACAACTGGGAGCAGATTTCTCTAATCCCTCAGGGAGGCTTCAATGCTCCAAGAGGCTGGAGAGGACGCAGAGGGTATGGAGGGGTGGAGGCATGGACAAGGAGCAGGGCTGGAGAAAGACAGTGACCATGCTATGAAGATGGCCGCCTCATCCAGGTGGCTCTGGGACTCACAGGGCAGAGCACCCGTGATTGGAGCAGAAAAGGAAAGGGCAGAGTAGAGACCACAAGCACTGCAGGGGCCTGGACTCAGCCTGGAGAGAGGTGGCTCTTTTTCAGCACCCAGAGGTAGCAGGAGGTGGGCAGTTCACAGCAACCTTCGGATGTGCCTAATTCATGTGTGTAGCACCTGTGGTGTCTCGTGAAGGGATGTTAAATATAAATGGTAGCCATTTGCTGCAGTGTTGAACAAATGGCATCAGCTCCATGGGTCTCAATTCCAAAATGCATTATTCCAACCCTGGCATGTTGCCAAGACCCTCACTTGGTGAGCTTCCCCAGAACATTTGTCTGGGCCTGATGTGATTAGAAGGGCTGCTGTTAGGGTCTGAGCCTCTAGGATGGAGGTGGACCTGCTAATAATCAGCCCAGAAGGTCTCTTGTCAGAGGGATTCTTATGGGTCCAGTCAGCATTTTGCGTCCCAAGGGTACTTCTCAGCACCCTGGGACACCTCCCCCACCCAGCCAAGGCTGTGCCATTCTCTGTAGTTCTCAACCTTCCTCATGCTGCGACCCTTTAATACAGTTCCTCATGTTGTGGTGAAACCAATCATAAAATTATTTTTGTTGCTACTTTGTAACTGTAATTTTGCTCCTGTTGTGAATCTTAATGTCGATATCTGACATGCAGGATTTATTTTCATTGTTACAAATTGTAGGTTGAGAACCGCTGCTCTAGGGTCATGCAGCTATTCACTTGGTCACCTCATTCTCAGCCTATGGTTCATATTTTCTCCACAAGAAAAATATAATAGATTACTTGGCCAGAGAAACTAAACCAGGACATAGGAATTAACTTCCCTTTTTGTTCTGTGACTCAACTTCTGACAAGTGATTACCAATGGTTCCTCCTTTTCTGGCGGTGCCCGTGTGTTGGGAAACCCCAGACTGTGCTGATAATGTAGAAACTCAGGTCATCCCCAGGGCTTCCACCACCCTCGGTATCCTGGGCATTCCCAAGCTGGTGTGTTCAAGTGCAAAATTTTATATAATAATACATGAACATGAACTAGTAAATTGATGAATACAAACTAGATGCAACAAAAGTTTACAGACCTTAGCCTGGCCTCACATTAAACATGGGCATTACTTCTACAGAAAAGTGAATGTTTGGATCCATACAGAAAACAAGGTCAAATCTGAAAGCTCAGCTTCCAAACCTCCTCCTTGTTTATAATGATGTTTTAATCTGGTTTCTGTGCATTCCTAGCTCAAGAATCTGTTAATAAGAACATGAGAGGCTGATGAGAACCTCTGGTTTGAACACACACACAATTACCTCTACTTTCTTCCACTTAACGAGTTCTGTGACTTTAGATTTTAGTTCCTGGATTCCTCTAGAATCAGATCCTGAGAAAAAGATTTGGGCATAGGCAGTTTTTTGTGGGGTATAAGATCCCAGGGTACAGAAGGGAGGCTGGGGATGTGAGACAGGGAACACAGGAGTCTCACAGTAGCTTCCTCAGTCCTGCTGGGGACCCTCATGGGAACCATATGGGTCAGACCCAAGGAAACTGGGGTCTTTTACCTGGTCCCGCAGAGGCATGCATGACATTGTGACATTACCTTCCTTTCGTCATGTTTCTGTTTGGTCTTCTCTTCCCAGACTCCTGCTCAGTTTTAGCTATCTGCCCTCTTCTAGCCGGGACAATTCCAGATGCCCCACAGTGGGGTCCTGAATCCACAAAAAGTGTTCTCTTTGTCTTTTAGGAGCTGACTCAGTTCTTAGTCTTCACACCTGACAGGACACTGGCATCGCCACCACCAACACAGCTCCATTGCCCTGCTAATCCCGGCAAGTTTAAAATGAAAATGATGGAAAATTAGAGTCAAACCCAGAAGCCACAGCAAGTCTTTCCTCCTCATCTGGCTGAAGGCTTAGTGCCTCTAGTGCTACCACCTGTCCCTGCCCCATGGAGTGTACCTCCATCCTCATGCTTGCACGTGCGTGCGCACGTGTACACACACAAACACACACACTCACACCAGTGTGTCCAACACCCACTCAAGCACACACCCCAATTTCAGGTTCCCCATCTTGATGGCTAAAATACTCCCAGTGACCAACACACAGCCCTTTTCTCCTACATTGCCATTTTACGTTACTTGAATGCTTGTGTTAATCTAATAGTTTAGGTTTATGTTGGGTTCTGTAGCACATTATATTTTGATCAATACTAACATACGAACATTTAGATGGAATAAGATAATAAAACTCCCTTAATCTCTGCACTTGGGTTCCATCAGCTGTCAATAATTCATCATTTGAGTCCTTCAGACAGATTCACAAGTTTGAATATATTGCATCCATCATGGAAATTAACTTTAGGGGCAAAATGATGTGCAAGGTCACACAACTTCTCCAGGAGGCAGATAGTGTGTTTCAGAGATGAGTCAACTCTTGACACATTTATGTGGAGGAGGCAGGCTGGCAGCATTGAAGCAGCAGTTTCATAGGGGCCCAGGTTGACAGGGACTGCTGGCAGGGCATCACTCAGTGTCCTGTAAACAGAGCTCTCTGCTGGCACCAAGAGTCTTGTGCCATGCACCAAACACAACGCACCATGAACCACTTGAAGCTGGAGAGGGTGCAGTTGTGCTGTGTGTTAGGCCAAATCAGGCACGGATCATGTCAGGTGAAGGCATCTCCGTTGGTGGAATTCTGCTTGTCCTGCTCTCATGGTGAATTCTTGGGAAGCAGAACTGGAGTTAAGGATTCAGGTTGACCTGATGTGACCAATAACTTATTCTCAGGAAGGGAAAGAGGCTAGCAATGTGTGTGCTGTCAAGCCCAGTGGGCAGCTGGAGCTTTGGTGGACTCCAGGAGTTACCCCACCTGAGAGATGAGGACAGTCCTTTTTCCAGACAAATCACCACCCACCTTGGAGGAGGCCAACTTGAACCGTAGACATGAACTCCAAGGCACTTCCCATTTTTGGGAAGGCTTGTCTCTGTATCCTTGGGAAGTCAAGAAAAGCCTCTAGTAGCATGTGAGGTGGTCATACGGGCATTTACAGTGGGTGGCTTTTGGCATTTAGACATGAGGACCAAGTAGACACGGCAGGGCAGCTCAGACATTGTCCCTCCAGACATGCCTGCAGTCAAGGAGGAGAATGAGACCAGGCCGATTGAGCAGGTCATTGGGTGTCAGGCTGGACTGCACTGCCCACCTTCCCACCTTTTCCTCAACCCCACATTCCATGAGAGACTTAGGAAGTTGAAGGAGGCTGGGAGACACATACAACAGTACAAAGCTCAGTTTCTCTACCTGGCTTTATATTATTTGGCTTTGATTCCTGTAGCTATCTATAGGATGATGACTACTAATCTTAGAATTGTTTTCTCTCATCTCTGGGGATGTGGATATGGCATTTAAACTTTGGGATAGAGATGCTTATTAGGGTTAGCACAGCTCATCTCCATTTCTTCTGTGTAAACAGACAAACAAATTTGTCCTCAATTTTGCTGACTCAAGTGTTCAAGGTGCAATGAGCTTAGAGCCTTAGTGATCCAAAGTAGGTTTCTGTTGTCCCGCAGCAGGACAGTGAGCAGAAAGCTCAGAGAGGGAGGTGTGGGACAATCAAAGAACCTTAGTTACAGTGTTCTCTGCGTGAGATTTCTGTTTCTGCTTCATGTTCAGAGGCAATAGTAGTGAATACTCCAATTCCTGTGTCTCCTGGTACCCCAAAGAAAGATGAGATATTTGTAGACTTTTTGTCTAGTTATTCTTTACCAAGAAGGAATGTTTAGAGCAACAGAGATGACAACCCTTTGAACTTCTCTCTATGAAAGGGGTGTTCAATAGTGAGGGTTCACAGAAATGTCTTCTGCTTTCAAACTCCAAATGCTTTAAGAAATTCCTTGACATTTAGCGTCTTTTGACATAGGCTATTTTGGGTGCTACCATATAATTATTCCCTTGCTTTTAATATGCACAATCTGAATGTAAAACCTTGTGCATAAAGTCTTAGTCATGCTTATTGAGACTCCATGGCAAATTTGTGCATGTGTAAATCATGTGGCTTTCACTCTTCAAGTCCATTCTCTGCACCATATACCAGAAAGTCATGGGCTTCTCCCTTCCCCCTCAAGGAGAGGGTGCCCTTGTCATCAACAGCATTATATCGGAAATCTTTGTATTGCAAATATCCACTATAACTTCATTGCTATTGGAGAAGTGGTTAATAAATGAAGGTAGCACAAAATATGATTTCAAATCAGTTAATAAAATTATTCATGTAATTTTAAATAGTTTTAAATAGATTTAAATAGTTTTTACAGTTGATGTAACATTTGTGACTGGTTTATACATGATGATACAAGTTGATGTTTGCATCTTTGCAATTTTATTTCAATTTAAAAACTGTACAATTATTACTTTTTTTCCAATAATGAAGCCTTTGAGAATTAAGCTTGTCTTTTCTTAAAACACATTTTATGAAAATGATTTTAATATGATTTTAACTATATTTCTGAGGAGTATTTTGCAAGGAAACTCCTTTAATAGGACTTAAACAGAAGATCATTTTGAGACCAAGGTGGATGGTTTTTAAGAACGAGGCCTTGTTTGTGGGAGAATGACCTGAATCTTTTCTACAGTTAAAGAAATTTCTGAAGTTTCTAGAAATGGTTTATTAAGGATATGAGTCCAATTGGAGTAAACATTGGCTGATATTCAGTTGGTTGCCTGGATCACACTGGGACCAGGCCAGCTGGATCTGTGCAAAAAACAGGCAACTGGCAGTTGCTTTTGGTTTCATGGGCCTCTGCATGGGTTACCTTTGGATCATTCATGTCTAAATTTTGTCTTACTTTAGTAGATCTTATCTTAATAGCTGGGTGACTGGTGTGCGGGTGTCATATTTGGTCCTATTGATTTAACTTCTGAAAGGTCCCCTGTTGTCTTGTCGTGCACCTACAGAGTGCATCCCGGGCTGAAAGGACAGGGTCCTTGTCACCCACCTCCCTGGCCACAGTCAGCTGCACTCAACCATGGGTACTCAACCAGGTGCTACTGCCTCCCAGGGTAGCACAGTGTACCTTGCCATGGGCACTCACCACAGCTCCAAGGCCCAGAGCCTCAGTAGCGAAGGAGACCCAAAATGACAGGAGAAGTAGGCAACACACTGACCCTTTGGCCCTATCTGGCTCTGCTTTTATGATGCTGCAGATACAGATAACTGCACTACTTTATAAATCGTATGTTATTACAAACTGAAGATAAACAATGACTCTGATTCTTTTCTGAATTTATTTTCCCTGGAATCTAGAAACCCTTTTAAAATCCCCTGAAGTGCTTGTCACATAAGAAAAAGCCAAGTCCGAGTGTTGGATGTGAAATGGTTCCTCTGATTCAGGGGAGATTTGGTGAACCCCAGGAACACTCTGCCCAGGAAAGGGAGGAGAGGCTCTCAGAAAGGGAATGGGGTCTCTAAGTCCTCTAGGTTCAGGACCCTGGAGCAGAGGGAAGCACTCTGACAGGCACAGGTAGTCCCCCAGCCATCACCCTGATTCCCCAAATGTCCTTCCATGGAAGCAGGAGAAGCAGAGTTTAGACACTTCTCCCTGCTGTGGTTGAGAAAATCAAAAGCTTCAGTGTCCAGTCAGGGTTTATATTTAAAAAGAAAAATATTTCAAGAGTGTTTGAGGTGAGAAATCAGACTGCAAATGATCCACAAAAAGCATATGTACAGCATCTAGAAATAATTACCAATGGCTCAGAAGAAGCAAAGGGAAGTTTTTGTTAAGGGCCTACAGAAGCCTCCCAGGGGGCTTTCATTTAAAAAAAGGTTCAGCCACTTATGACAACAACTGGCGGGTGCTCAGGACCTGCGGCAGGAGTGGCACCTTGTGTGTGTGCGTGTGTGTGTGTGCGCGTGCGTGCGCGTGCAGGGTCAAAGAGACTCAGATCCTGGTGTAGCTGAAAGGGGAGATGGTACAGTCCAGCCTTTGACTCTGGCTGTAGGCACAGATACCTACAAGGTGCTTTCAAATCTGTAGATCCTGGGCAGAGCTGGTATCCTCCAGAGTCACTATTCTGGTTTCTGGAACCTTGGGGCCAGACAGGGAGCCTCGAAAGAAATCAGATGTATGCTGAGAACCACCCCCTGAAGGCTACCACACATCCTGAAGTCCAAATGCTGAGGGCCTGGGGACCTACATTTTGTCTCTTGTGATGGATGGTTCTTATTTATTCCCAGGCACTGGGGAAACGCAGGGTAAAGGGTACACACCCAGGATCTTCTGCTACTGGACCTCTCAGCAGCAAAATCTGTGGAGGGGACAAGAGGACTGGGACATCCTCTACTACTGAAACTTCCAGGATTCCTCAGAGCTCCTTGTTAGCCCCCTGGGGGTCAAACCCTTAGTCCCTTACTGCTTTGGGGTTTACTTCTGATTTTTGTTCTCTGGCCATCTGTCAGTTAAATATTTATTCAAAAATAAAGAGAAATACATACCAAATATTTAACTAGTCCCAGGAAATAGTTGTAGAGTGGCTGTACCTTCTTAAGCACAGAGCCCGTGGAAGAACACATGATTTATTCTTCCATGCAGAAGAAAGGGTGGAGTGACTGCCCAGGCCTTAAATCCCCCTGCAAAATGGCCATTCAGTAAAAGCTCAGGACTTTCTTTATCCATTCATTGTCCTTATTTTTTATTTTTGAAAATTAATACATCCACGGGGTGGGTTATCAATAGCTTCTTCCCCTTAATCACTGCTCCATAAATGTCTCTGAACAGAGTGATTTCACATCCATAGCCAGATTACTGAGTGAGGCCTAGGGTGATGAAGGGAAGGAGAGCAGGCAGAAGTGACTTTCTTGGCTGCTACAGGGACCAGGGAACTAGAGAGGGAGACCAGGAAAGCCTTGGGCGGGAGGCTCCAGGTGCTTGTGCCAAGACTTGAGTGTGGCTCCTGCAAAAACAGTCCCACCCTGAATGGGGGAGGCTGAGCCCTTGCCAAGGGGGTCCTGGGGGCCCGGGCTTCTGAACTGGCTGCAGCAGGCAGTCTCAGCAGGAAGGTCAAGGGCAGGTGTGTGTCCACTCCTAACAATCTGTAGACTTGATTGGCTTGACTCACCCAGAGCCTCTGACAGCCTGGAATTGGTGGTTGATGTTTAGAACTCTAGGGATTTCACATAAAAATATGTTTCTGGCTTCTTGGGAACTTTCAAAAGGCTTTGGGCCCTCAAGCTGTTTGGCTGATGAGCCATGGTCAGCCAGAGCTGCTGGCCTTCTGACAAAAAGGGCCTGGCTCTGGGTGCCCAGTTCCACCCAGACCAGGTCAGGAACCAGAGTTACATGCTATATGCTCAGGTGGGTGGGCTTCCTGCCACTTGAACATCTGGTCTTTCTTCACCCACTGGGAAAGACTCAGACTAAGGGGAGGCAGGGAAAGCCAGGGAACATGGGACAAGGCTGTGGTGGATGCTGTCAGGTGGAGTAAAGGAGACACTCGCAGGTCTGGAGGCTCGGGTGACCATCCTGGCTCTGCTCTGTTATACCAGGAGCAAGAGGGGAGAAGGCGGAGACCCATCTGTAGATTCAGCTGTCGCTCAATAGGCCCATTTGACAAATGTCTTTCTACAATCCTTACAGATCCCTGGCCTGCTGGGGGCCTCTCCATCCCAGGTGTGCAGACCCCAAGGCAACCTTTGTAGATCTGGGACAAATAGGCCTGTATACTTTATGGACAGGCAACATCTAGATTAAGGAAGGGGGTGCCCTGGAGGGTCATTACTCTGTTTTTCTTAAGAAAAGGAACCCAGAAAGGTCCTGATTCACCAAGCTTTATGCAGATCTGTGTGCTAGGTTTCTGCTTGGGGCGGATCCAGCAAGGGATGTGGAGCCAGATGTGCTGAGAACTCAGAGGGGACTTCCTGGAGGGAGCATGTGAGCTGTGGGGATGCGGGTGTCCCCAGCAGAAGGCACAGCCTAACAGCTGTTAGCATAAAGTGCAAAGAGTCCCTCTTTGGTGTCTCTAGCCCTCTATTCTTTTCTTTCTTTTTTTTTTTTAATAAATTTTTTATTTCAAATTTATATGAGGGCACAAATTTTTAGGTTATATTATTCTCACTTCCAAAGTAAAGTTCAAGATGTAGAGGAACCCTTCACCAGGGTGGCTTGCTAAACACTGTATCATGGTGGACATTAGGTGGGATCCACCAAATACCTTCTCTCTTCCCATCAACTGCCCTTCCCACATACCCCTCCCATTTCCTTCCTCACCTCTCCCCCTTTCAAGACTATATTTTTGTTTTGTCATTTATATAAGGGTGTAATTGTTTATATATTGGTTTCATATTGGTATTGAGTACATAGGACTTTTTTTCTTGAGATACTTTACTAATAAGAATGTATCTCCATCCAGGTAAACATAAAAAATGTTAAGTCTCGGGCGGCGCCTGTGGCTCAAGGAGTAGGACGCCGGTCCCATATGCTGGAGGTGGCAGGTTCAAACCTAGCCCCGGCCAAAAACCACAAAAAAAAAAAAAAAAAAAAAAAGATGTTAAGTCTCTATCTTTTTATGGCTGAATAGTATTCCATGGTATGCATGTACCACAATTTGTTAATTTCTTCATGTGTTGATGAGGGTGTGGGTTGCTTCCATGACTTGGCAATTATGAATTGAGTTTCAGTAAACACTCTGGTGAAAATGTCTTTGTGATAAAATGATTTTGAGATGCTTAATAAGGGGATTGTGAGATCAATGTGAACGTCCATAGAGTTTATATCAGTTTGCAATCCCACCAGCACTGTAAAAGTGTTTCCTTTTCTCCACATCCACACCAGCATCTGCAGTTTTGAGAGTTTGTGATGTAGGCTAATTTTACTGGAGTTAGGTAATATCTCACCTGAGTGGTTTTGATTTGAATTTCCCTGATGATTAAAGACAATGAGCATTTCTTCATGTGTTTGTTGGCTATTCATCTGTCTTCTTCAGAGAAGTTTCTGTTCATGCCTCATGACCACATAGAAGTGGGGTTGTTTGCTCTTTTTGTGGTGATTAATTTGAGTTCTCTGTAAATTCTAGTTATCAGGATTTTGTCAGATTCATCACAGGAGAAATTTCCTTCCATTCCTAAGGCTATCTGTTTGCTTTGTTTGTGGTACCCTTAGCTACACAGAAACTTTTAGCATGATCAAATCCCATTTATTTATTTGTAGTGTTGCTAGATTTGCCATGGGTATATTCCTCATATAGTTTTTCCCAAGGCCAATATCTTGAAGTGTTTTTTCCTCACACTCTGTTCTACATTTTCTATTGTTTTATGTCTTAAATTTAAATCTTTTATTTAGTGAGAATCAATCTTTTTCAGTGGTGAGAGGTGCAAGTCCAGTTTCAGTCTTTCACATGTGGCTGACACGTTCTCCTAACATCGTTGGTTATACAAGAATTATTTTTCCTAGTGGGTCCTTTTGTTAGGCTTATCAAGATCATATGTCTGTATGTGGCTGGGTTCCTCTCTAGATTCTCTAATCTATTCCATAGATCTGAATCTCTGTTTTTGTGCCAGTACCTTGCTATTTTGAGCACTATAGACTTGTAGTATAATCTGAAATCTGATAACATGACGCCTTCAAATTTATTGTTATTTCTAGCTGGCTATTCCTGGGATGCTAGTGTGGAAGCTGGATGGGCATTCTAAGGCCTCTTCCTTGCAGGTTTTAGGGCAGCACTCTGCCTGGTAGATGCTGGTAGTGTTAAATGGTTTCCTTGATCTTCTGTCTCCTATTGTCATCATTAGGATTCCGAAAAGCCAGTCTGTTGTCTGGTTTAGGAGGCTGGAGACTCCTGCAAACTTTTTCTCATTTGATGGCTCCTAATTACTCAGGAGCATAAGTGGCTAAGTCTTCAAGGTCCCTTTCCATCCTACAGTCTCTTGGTACCCCCCCCTTCCCTGATGTCATTTCCACTGTGTGAGAAACAATAGCAACCTGGGAATCCACAATGGTGTCAGCCTAGCCAATGTGGACTCTGACAGTCATTAACTGTTTCCTAGAGGAGGCTTTCCTGAAGATGGGGTCCCTCCACTGTGTCTTCTGTAAGTGATTTTTTCATAATTGACCGTGAAAAGAAAAGGGAAAATGGCAGGGCAGTCCCAGAAAAGTAGAGTGGAGGTAAGAGAAAGGAGCCTGTGTGGCCTTTTGTGGACTGCTGAGAAAACCAGGAGGAAGGAGCTTGAGGACCACCCAATGCAAAAAAGCCACATCTTCAAATCCCCAAGCCATGGGTCTCACCTACTCCTAACCTGGGCAGTCAGGGTATTAAATAATAATTGGAACTCTTAGAACACCCCCAAGTTTTGGGGTTGCCCATGATCCCACCATGAACTGAGGACTGGAGGCAAAGCTGTGTTTCCCCAGTTTAGAAGGATGTATCGAGTGATTATAAGATGTACTGAGAGTTGCAGAGACAGGTGGCTTTAGTTCCATCTTTTCTCCCTTAATTGTAAAATACTAATTACATTACATCATGTCTTTTGATTAGTGAAACTTATTTGGAGTAGTCTATCTGATCCTTCCCATCTCAGGAGGGCAAGTCAGTCCTTCCCACTGACTTTTGAGAATTGAGAGATTTCACTTAAAGCAGAAAAATAGGCCCTTCAGCCAGGAAATTGAGAGTCTGTGATTCTGTGGGCAAGGAGGACTCCACAGAGCTGAGTATTCCAAAGATAGGCTTCCACCCAGGCCATGCAAACACTGGGCTGCTAATAATGCAATGATCAGACCCTGCAACTTCTTTCCATTCTTTATTTTGTCCCATTTTTGAAAAATCTGACCCATATTCCTGACTTACAAAAGAGGATGTGAAACAAAATTTAATTGAAATAAATTACACATTGCCATATTCCCACATAAAGGTTTTGAGAAACCAGTGAAATCCACACTTTGACGAATTTCGGCTCTCTCTGTGATAGGAGCCTTTTGCCATGTACAGGACAGGGCATCATCCACCATGAGGAGGTCTTTGTCCTTGAATGCTGAATTAGCAGCCAACATTATGGCCATAGCCACAGATAACGGTGTTGGTCTGTTGGACCTGGCCTCTGTTTCTGAGAAATATGCAAGCATTAGTACCTTTGACAGATGAGAAAACTGAAGTCTTGGCATTAGGAGCTTGCTCAAGGGCATGCACCTTTTAAGTGCTGGAACTTTAGCTGTCTCCCAAGCTGAGAACCAGGTGCTCTCCTTGCTCCTGGGAATCCACAATGGTGGTAGCCTAGCCAGTTCAATCTTTTGAATGTGTTTCAAGTAATTTGGGGCTTCAAGCTAAGACTGGACATGACAATAACCTCTTGTTTTGAGTATTCATTGAGATGTTTATCCATGACACATAGTATGCTGAAAACTTGTCTGTGTTTGCAGAGAGAGGAGAAAAAAGAGGCTTTTTTTTTTTTTGAGGGATGCTCATTTCTCTTTACCCATTCCAGCTTTTTAAGCTTCTTTGATAGGGGAGAGGGAAAGGAGTTTAGAGAGTTTAACCATTTGGGTAAGATTTCTGATTCGTTGTGGTTATTGCTGCAACAATATGGCTGTCAGATAGGAAATAAAAAAAGGACAGCCTGGGCCTTGGTCAGGTATATGGATACACTTGTGTGTTTGTAGTGATCATCAGTGACCAGGATCAGACTTCCTGAGGCTGCATCCCTGTGCATCATGCAGAAGAGTGTGTGCAAAAGTTCTTAGCAAGTGACACAGCCTGATGCTAATAGTGATGGTGAAAGGAAAAAGACATAGAAAAAAAAAAAAAAGAAAGGCTGACATGCTCTTTTATTCAGGGCTTCAAGGAACAGAATTATGTTTTATTTCTAGATACTAGAAATTGAAAATTTCAGTGTGGCTTTTTGTTTCGCATGTATTTAAAAAATAAAATAAACTACTGGTTGTTTGAAAGCAAATGAGGCTCCCTGTTTCCTTCCTGAAACATCTACCCATCCCCAATTTTAGCGAAACTGTGTGTGTAAACAGTATCTTAATTGACTTCAGGTTAAGGAAGTCTGGAAAACAAGTTACAATTTATAAAAGCATAATGGACATCCTTGAGACCTCTTCACTAATCCAACTACAGGGATTTATTTACCAACCACAAAGTGGGTGCAGGATGTTTGCTACATATTCAGTGGGTGGAAACAAATAGCAGAAAGATTGGACTAGTGTGCTAGAGGACTACATTTGGGGAGAAAAGATTCTCCCTGCAAAGCAGAGGGCCAGTCCCAAACTTGGTCCCAGATGATCAACCTTCACAATGAAGTTGGTAATGGAGGCTCATTTACATCTCATTCATGTCTAATCTGTCTCTCTGTTTAATGTTGTGTCTATTTTGAGATTCAGAAAAGAAATATTTTAATTTGCAAAGTAAATTGTCTTTTGGTTGTTTATTAATGATCATGTACATTTTCCTGTTTGATCCCTTGGAGCTAAATCTCGGCCTTCAGGTTTCACCTGTAAAGCGGGATCATGGGCTTCTTTGGTAGTTCAGAGAGGCAGTATCTGGAGCCACAATGCCTGGTTTAAAACAACAGCTGCCCCAGTTTCTGCTTCACATGGGCACATTATTCACTGTCTTTCCTCCTCAGTTTTTGCACCTGAAAAAGGGGAGGATCATAATAATGAGACTTACCTTTAGGGTGGTGTGAGGGCTGAATGGCACACAATCCCTCATCCCATTCTTAAAACATAGAGATAGTATCTGATTTAAAAAAATCTCCCACCCATGAATAATTTTTCCCCCTTTTGGCAATGTTGGATCATTTTTCCTTTTCATTTTAGTAAATCATTTTGAAGGATTTCCATAGCTTGACTGAATATACTGGCTGGCTACTAGGAGTTTTATGACCTGGGGTTGGGGGGTCAATGAGGCTGCTTCTAACAGTCTGAGTTACAAAAGGTAGAAGAACATGTTTGCAGAGGAGTTTACGGGGCAGGTAGAGGAGATCAATTTGTGTAGACTAGATGCCTCCCGAACAAAATCCCCAGTATCTTAGAAAAGCAAACTAATCCAGATGGCTGACTGGCTGGACAGGCAGAGTTTAGCAGCCTCTTTCTGTACTAGGAGGACACCTCGACTGTCCCGCACCCCACATACACATGCCAAAAAAGACAGACTTAGCATCTGGGCCAGTTATCCCAAAATTTAACATTTGTAGTGCTCCACGACAACTGCACATTGAAAAGTTTATGCTTCCCCATCATCCCCTTTTATTTTGTAATTCTCTGTTCTTCACAGTACTGATTTGTAGAATTGGGCACGATAAAGAGTAACTATTTTGAATTTATCCAATATGCCCATCTGTATGGATATAGACTGAGGGTATGGACCAAAGTGTCTCATTTCTTTATGAAAGGAGAGATGTGCCATTCCCTCTCACACATAATAGACTGACATTAAAACAATACAGTGGCCCTGAATGTTGATAAATGTGACTGCTCTTCTGATACTGTTTTTGGTGTGATGACTGCAACCCATATGGGCTCCAAAAAATACATTAATGTTTTCATGAAAGATGTGCACTGGTAGTAAATTATCTGCAAATAACCTTGGGTATCAGCTTACAGTGGACTGGATATTTATTTACTTAAAGCATTTTGTGTTGGTGGTTTCATAGGTCTGCTCCTACCTCATGTGTCATTTTGGAGGAGGCAGTTCACAGCACAACCTGCCAAAAGCCAAGTTACAATATTGGCTCCCCTCCCATTTTAAAATTGTATGATGAAAGAAACTACAATTAAGGGTTGATGTATTCATTTTAAGTGACACAATGCAAAACAGGAAATGATTGAACCAGTAGAGATCACCCACTACTTTATTTAACTGGGTGTGTACAGGCAGGCAACTCCTCTTCTGAGAGAAAAAAGCACACAAAAAATCACGCATTTCTCCTGACATTGGTATTTAGACAAGGGTGCTACAAAGCAGAGATTGGAAACTCTAACACCACAGATGCCTGGCTGCCGAAGCCCAGCAGAGATGCCACTTGGATGCCAGGCAGCAGTTATCATTAGGACCTGCCAGGACCTGCCACTTATGTGGCTGCTTCCAGAAAGATCTTGCCAGACCTTTTCACTTCTCTGGAGAAAATGGAAATCCATGTTGTTATGTGATTTTTTTTGGCGGGGGGACTTTTTTTTTTTTTTTTTTTAATTTGGCCAGGGCTGGGTTTGAACCCGCCACCTCCGGCATATGGGACCGGCGCCCTACCCGCTGAGCCACAGGCGCCGCCCAATTTTTTGGACTTTTTTTTAAGGTAACATTGCCCATTCATTACTTTTTTTTTTTCTTTATTAGTTTTGGGGACAGAAAAGTAAAAATAAATGTGTGGCTCCAGCTTGTAACCTTTGGGAAGGATGGATGTATTTATGTGTACAGGAGTGATGGGATCTATGATACTGCCACTGAGCCACCATGGGGAAAAGAATGTGGACTTTGGGGACTCATAGTCAGATTGGGCAGACCCATCCCTGCCCCATGAGGAAGCGGTTAAGGTGGAGGGAGAAAGTAGGGAATGAAAAGCCAAACAGACCCTAATTTGCATTCTCTTCCCCATCCTCTTCAGCACCCCCTTCAGCACATAGGCTTGCAGAAATGGGCTATTAAATAAACATATCCTGCTGAGACAGGGGATTAGTCCAAATTTACAGCAGATCATTGTAAAAGGGCATTCCTATCCTCAGTTCCCCTGGTAACTAACCAACACCCAACCCTGTAAATCTAACCTGGCAAAGGCTTGCTTTTCTTCCCCACTCCAACTGAAAGAAAGGTATAAAAACTGTCTTCTTTTGTTATGCAGGTGCAGAGAATTTCCAGATGTGAACCTTTCTTGGTCGTCCAGCTGATAAAGGACCCGATACTCAATTGAAACAGTGTGTTGGCATTTTCTCTATAATTCCACTTGCATTGGGTACAGCATTTGGAGACCCCAGTGAGATCTCGCTAGCTGGAGTGTCCGACTCCCTGTGACGCCCCCTGGAGAAGGCAGAAATTAACGTGAGGCGCACCCTGATACATTCCAGGCCCTGTAATTTCCTGAACTCTTCTTGAGGGCTCTGAAGAAACTCAGATGAATTCCACCAAAATCCTCGGTCTGAAACTCCCTCTCAAGAGCTAAGTGTTCTTTTTCTAAATGTAGTTTATTTGTATTCAGGAAGTAACTTTACATTGCCAAGAACAGGCCACCGAATAGTCACAGAGACTCCAGTGCCGTGGGGATGCTGCTAAGTGCCCCAGGGAGCCACGTTAGTGCACAGGAAGAATGACAGGCACCCAAGAAGGATGCACAAGGACTCCTGAAGGCTGCCCGGAAGAAACCCATGAGGGAGAGATAGGAGCTCCTGAGGGTTGGCTCATGCTGGATAGACCTTCCCAGGTTCCTGAAAACAGCAGGATGCCAGTGGGGAGCCTCAGCCTCAGAGGCACATTTGATTTGTTCTTTGTTCATGAGTTTGTTTGTCATTATTGTCATCAGTGTGCTGACTATTCTTAGTGTCTGTTCTGATTTCTATTCTTTTTGATTGGGTTCACAATTGTGGGAACTCAATAAAGTGAACCCCGGACACCCCTCCAATGCGTGTCAAAGAACTTCACTGCTGGCTTCTCTGACAAGTATGGAGTCCAGTATTCTAAGAAGTATCTCTGAGTACTCTGTGAAGTTGAATGGCCCATATTTAATGTAGGGTGGCCTTCTGCTGGCTCCCTTGACCCAACTCTCATGACTGTGGTCCATCGAGTGGTCACTGGGAAGCCAGGTCACCTGGGGCCAGTTCCCCTACATTGATCAGTGATTGATTTTAGTTCATAATCCCCTTCCCTGGCTTTGTGTATGTGCAGTGGGTACAACAAAGCGAGACCACTCAAGGAGAGAATAGGCTCAGATGCACCTGGTAGCTACCAACTGATTGGCAGAAACTGGCATCTGCACTGGGAAATGTCTAAGACAAGGTAGAATTGATCCAGGGTCCCCACTATTTTAATGGAGTCAGGTGTCGATCAAACCCTGGATGTTAGATTGCTGGCAGGATTGGTGAGAGGTATTGGAGAGGGTATGTGTTGTGGGACTGAGACTGGACACCAACTGTAGACTTCCCCATTTCCCCTCCTGAATCCTAGGAGAGTGTTGGTTTACATTCTGTGGCTAAATGTCAGTTTGTGTGAGAAATTGAGGGCCAAGTTAAGAAATGTGTTGGAATTGTGTGCATGTGAATGCTTGGAAACTAACTCAGATAGGTAATAATATGCAGGAGGAGATCATGCCCCCATCCCCTTTTCATGGGGAAAATAACTGTGTGCTGGCTGCTGTCTGTATCCCTGTCTATAAAGTGTTTGCAGTTTGTCTGAGGGAAAGGGATTAGAAGCACATGGAAGAAGCCTGCCCGATTAAGAACAGTGCTGAAAGATTTTGAAAAAGGGCTTGTGGAGAGACTACTGCCACATGTCTCTGGGAAGACTGAAAACTTTAAACAAGAATAACTTACATGTCCTGATGTTCAGGTGATTGTGGTATTATTTAAGATAGAATTTGTTTTAAACCTGTTACTAAAGTTAAAATGTTCAAAGTTTATATAACTGCTACCTCTTTAATATTTCTAAGTTTGCTGGATTTGACCATGAGCTTGTGTTCTTGATTTTCAATCTCTGAATGGGTGAGCTCATTCCCCTACTTAGGCCAGCAACTTCAGGGCACAGACTAGTCCACATGGCTCCTTTCTTCCCTTCTCCAACTTTTCCCACTGGCTATTCTGAAAGAAACTGGATGTTCCAGGTTTTCTGCTTTCTGTTTTGGATGCAGATCCTGTCCTTGATGGCCATCTTTACTATGTGGCCATGTTTGACTTAAGGGAACAATGAAAAGACATCAGAAAGAATATTTATGTTATGGTATTGTTGCTGGAGTTTCTTTCTTTAGTGAATCCTTAGTCTCAAGGACTAAGAGTTAAGCCTATGGGCCACAGATCAATGATAAATTGGGATTTTGTTGGAGGGAGGGGCATGCAGACAGAGTGAAAAATGCCAGAGATTCTGGTAGTGGGGAGGAGGCCCAAGTCAGATGTCTCCTGAATGGGTCCTTTTTCTAGAATTAATATTGACACTAAGATAAATTTTGGCCAGGACTTGGTAGATGGGAAGATGCCTTTAAAAACTGATTAAGTGTTTTAACAAATAAATGAATGCAGTCCCTTCACTGGGGCTAGGTTATTAGGTTTTTATCGTAGGGAGAGGATTACGATATTTACTCTTTGTTCAGGCTGCTTTCATCCTGGATTTGCTCAGTTCAGAGGGTATAGTCTGCAGGGTGCAGCCTGTTTGTGCCTAGAAATGGGAATGTGATTTCTGAGCTCATCTGAGCCTAAAAAATGGGGCATCCCTGTCTAGCCTGAGTGGAAGAATCCTGTATCAATATTATATTCCACAAAATGTCTCTCTTTTGTAAAACATAATAATTTGATTATTTAAATTATTTGGGAAATTGAGTCTTTGTCAAAGAATAAGATTCTTGCCTTCTAAATCTTCTAATTATCAGTTTAGCCAAGTAAATAATTAACTTCATACTAAACTGTGATCTTGTTTTCTAATAAGTAGTTTTTTTTTTTTGAGAGTAAAAAACAAATAGGTAGAAATGAAAATAGCATTTTGTAAGAAAATGATCTTATGTGGTAAATTTTCTCCTGAAACAGAATGATTATTTAAGAACGTCAAAGGCAGGACAATCTAGAACATTTAGAATGTTTTTAAATTGTCTGTGCAGGATTGAATAAAGTTCATAAAATTTTTTTTGAAAGAATTTACATATAATCCAGATGACTATCCAGTACTGCCTTTAAAATCTTTTGACTTGTCATCTTGTTAAAAATATGTTTTCAGCCTGTAATATTTGACAAACCTTCCAAAATAAAAACTCTAAATTTGTTCTTTTTCAAATATCAAGACCTCTGAAAATCTGAGAAAGAAATATTAAACTTTCTCAATATACCAAAAATGTATAGAAAATATTGTCAAATATGAAATAATTTTATATAGGTTATATGTATATTCCAATATATAAAATATTGGTCTGTCTTAATATATATTATCAGTAATAATTTTAATTCATCACAAAAAGTATGTTTTGCAACTGACTGAGTTAAAAGTTTATCCTTCAAGAGAAATTATTATAAAAGACTGAGGAATTCTCTCCAATTCAAATTTTTGGTGTCTTTGATAATTAAATAGCATTGTTCTAAAAGCAAACTTCTAAAACTTTAATTAGAAAACTAACTAGTCCATAAGTATTCTTATCCTAAGTTTAAATTCAGAAAAAAAAATCAGTAACATGGAACTCAGCTGGTTTGTTATGGTTTTTTGTTTTAAACATTGCTGATTCTTTCTGTGTTCTGTCTTCCAGAAGTCAAGAAAACCATTTTCTGTCTTTTGAGCTTCAGAAATGTATATACTTATAGGCAGAATGTGAAACATTCTGTTTTTCCTCTCTCCTTGATTTCTCTTGAATTTGAAAGCCATCTGTAAGTATTCCTAATTTCTGACAATATAATTATTTGCATAAGTTCAATAAGAATATATTTGGTTCTATAGGATATTATAAAAACACTGGTATTTTACCAAGGCTTTGACTGGAATAGCATTTTCAGAGGTGTCCAGACAGCCTTAAGGAATTAAAGTTGACGTTATAAGGCCAATAAAAAATAAGTTCGTTGAAAAACCTGGACAGATAAACATGAATAACATTTCCTGGTCTGTATTAAATAAAGAATGTCAATTTTGACAGGTCTGGGAACCAAAATTTGCTTGGGGACCTCAAAAGACAAAGAATTTATCCAATGCGTGTATTTATCTAATGGCACAGATGAAATCTGTGCTCATGGAAGGCTTTCAAGTCTAACATGAGTTTCCTTATAAGAAGTTCCAGCAAAGGCAATTTTAAAGGGAAGAAAGGCCTAGGTAACTAACAATTATTCTTGCTGCACTTTATGGAAATGATCACACACAGTTTAGTGAAAGTACAGCTTATTTTGGCAATTGAATTAGTTCTGCTATCATTTGTTTTTAGTAAAGCGAAAAATTAGAGAAAATAGTTCAAAGAAAAAAAAAAAAAGTAGCCCACCTGTATTAGATTCCAGCCTTGTCTGCCATGCCAGCTCATAAAATGAGACATAGCTGTTTTACTAAACTGATCCGTTAAATGGGACTAAGAGATGGGCCAAAGAATATAAAGCTACATACAGTAATTATATTTATTCTGAAGACCTAAGTATCAACAAAGGTCACCTGTTGGCCATTCTGAAAAAAATTGCGTAATATTAAACGTTATCTGTTTTGTCTATATAGATACCTTGAGAAAAAAAAAAAAAAAACTAGAACTTGAATGAGAATTTCCCAGTAAATGATGTGAATGTAACATGGCCGCATAAATGGCCCAATACTCAACTGATATGCAAGAATATTCACTTGAATTGTCCAGAACTTTGGATCAGTTCCATAGGACTCTTAAACCTAGGTATTATCTTAAAAACTGTGCTAAGTCTGTAGATAAGAATACTAATGTTCTCACTGTGAATTTCAAGTGAATCTTAGCCTTGAAATCCAGAACTTCCCGATATTTATAGTTAAATGCTAAATGGTTTCATTTTCTTACACTGAACCCAACCTTGACTATGTCCTTGTCAGTATAAAGAAGCAGAGAGCCGCAAACATATGCAAGGTGGCTGAGGTCAGGTAGAAGCCAGATAAAAGCCCTCATAATTTCTGTGAAAGACTAAATGAAACATACAAACTGGCCAGCCATTATATGAAATTATTAAGAGAGGAGAGAACGGGCCAATTGAGTAAAAATCAGCCAACCAAAACCCTTTAAGCTGCTAAAGGAAGAACTATGAACAGTCCTGGTGCCAGGCCTCCCTGACTTGGCCAAGCCCTTTTGAACTATACATATCAGAAAGAAATAGAACAGCTGAGGAAGTGCTCAACCCAAATGTATTATCCTTGGCAAGACCAGTTGCTTATCTCTCTAAGCAACTTGCCAAGGGCCCGAAGAGATGGCCTCCATACCTAATAACACATGTAGCCCCTGCCGTACTACTGCAGGAGGCTGATAAGGTGACTTTGGGACAAAACTTAAGAGTCCAGGTACCATATGAAATAGTCACTGTTATGAACACCAAGGGTATCATTGGTTGATCACCTCATGCCTCACCGAATACCAAAGCTTACTGTATGAAAATCAGAGGTTGGTTGTAGAGGTTACATACATGAGGCCATACACTTAGGAAAGAAGCAAAAAGAAAATTAAGAGACTTCTAGGGAGACACTTTTACATTCCCCTACGTACATATGTTTGATTGTAAGAAAGGAAAAAAATCAATGAGGAAAACACAAACTCTTTTTACAGGATAGCAACTATAAAAAGGAAAGTGGTGGATGCTGAGGGGAAATGGATAAAACTACTGATCAAATTGGACTTGGCAGTTACATGAGACCTTCAGTCCTCCTGCCTGTTCCTGTTCTTTGAAAGGTGGTATCTGTGCTTCTCTGCTCAGTGAATGTGCAGCATTTGTTGAACACAGCTTCTACTTCCCCAGCCTAGATGATGTCATAGAAAATAAACCCCTGATATTACCAGGACCTGAAAACCTACAGGGAGAAAAATGTGTAGGGATATATTCTCTGACCGTTACTTTAGTTCTTTGAATCTGTTTTTATCAGATAAACATTTCATTTTTTTAATGAGTCATAATTTTATAAGGAAAAGCTAAAATTAAACACTCTTTAGAGTTATTGTAGGAATGCAGCAATATACAAAAATTGAAAGAAATTTATCTTGATCTTTAAAAACTTTCTTTACAACAAATGGTGCTGGCACAAGTGGATAAACACATGTAAAAGACTGAAACTCAATGCACAACTTTCACCACTTACAAAAATTGATGCAAGATGGAAAAGAGGCTTAAATATAAGACACTAAATGATAAAAATCTTGGAAGGAACTGTGGGGAAAACTCTTGTCGATGTTGGACTGGGGAATGATTTTATGGACAAAGACTTCAGCCGTCATTGCAGCAACAAAACAAAAAGACAACCTTCAGAACAGGAAAAGATATTTGTAACGTACGTATCTGACAAAGGGTTGATAACTAGAATCTACAGAGTACTCATATTAATCAACACAAAATGAACAATCCCATCTACCACGGGGCAAGAGATATGAACGGAACCTTCTCTGATGATGACAAATGCCTAACATTTGAAAAAAATGCTCATAATCCCTGATCATCAGAGAAATATAAATCAAAACCACCCTTAGACATCACCTAACCCCAGTGAGAATGGCCCACATCACAAAGTCGCAAAGCTGCAGATGCTGGTGTGGATGTTGAGAGAAGGAAACACTTGACATTGCTGTTGTGACTACAAACCAATACAACCTTTGTGGACAATGGTATGGAGAATCCTCAAAGAACTCAAACTAGACCTCCCAGTTGATCCTGCAATACCATTACAAGGCATGTACCCAAAAGAAAAGAAATCCTTTCATTATAAAGACATTTACACTTTACTGTTCACTGCAGCTCAATTTACAATCACCAAAATATGCAAACAACCTAAATACCCAACAACACAGGAATGGATTAAGAAGCTGTGGTATATGTATACCATGGAATATTATGCAGCCATAGTATTCTTTTGTATTAATTAATTTTTGTATTAATCTTTTGTATTAACCTGCATTGAGTTGGAACACATTCTTCTTAGTAAAGCCTCAGAAGAATGGGGAAGCAAGAATCCAATGCACTCAATTCTCATATGAAGGGAGTAGATGACCTAATACAAGGTGGAGGTGCTTTAAATTAAGTAGGCAAAGTGAAAAAGATACTTCATGATACGCTGTGCTCTTCTGTTTCAGATCTAAGGAGTTACTCTACTGGGTGCCTTGTTGGAATGATTACAAAAACATGTTTCTGACAGTGTCTCAGAAGTTGAGGGATACCACCTTATTGGACAGAATTTCTATTGTTTTCAAATCTAACTTTTAAACAAATAATATTTCAAGATGATAGTCAAAAATTCTTTTACAGTGAAATGCAAACAATTTAATGTCTCCGGCTATATGAAGCACTTGTACTTGTGTCATGAGCCAAGGTCCACATGGTCCTTGAGACCTCCTCCATGCTGCATACTAGGGGCTACTGGTACAAGATTCCTCGGGCACTGGCAGCTACTTTATCTAACAGGTTCACTACAAATTCATGTTGCACGTCTTTAAAATTTTCAGTTAGTATTAGAAAATATTATAAATGCACAGGCTGATGTCATTTGCTTTTTGTTTCTTTTTTTTTGTGTGTGTGTGAGTATGCTTACTTCCCATGTTATGTTTAAAAAAAAAAAGTTACTTTGTGCAGACACGGGAAAGAGATCTGAAGAAATCCAAGACTCTTCAAATCAATATTCCAGTGATTTTAGTGGTATTTGAAAAACACTTTATAGGTTACTTGTCCATTCACTATGGTGTATGCACAAAATAAAGCCAATGGCAACACACCTTCTTCTACTCACTCTTCACAAAACAGTTACATTTCCTTAAGGATGACTTGATCAGTTATAGTTTAAAATTTATCATAAAGAGCATCTTTGTTCTTGTTGAAAATTGAAGTCAACTTAATTAAAATCACCAAGTCATAGGGTCCACTTTAAAATGTACTTGTAACAAACCAAAGCTACATTTTGAATCATTTTAGCTTTCATAATTGAGAAATCTTGCCAGATGATTATGAAGACAGTTGAAAAGTCCAGTAAATTACTTACTTGCATTAACACAATTTGCATGAAAATATTTTGCTAAAAAGGTTAGAGACCACAGTGAGAGCCAGCAAGAGCCTACACACATTTGAAAGTTGGAAAATTTTATCAGTTAGAGAATATACAATGGCTAATTTTGAATATTTGATTTCTGAAACAGAAAATGCAACAGATAACCTTGAGTCTAGGCAAACATTTAAAACCACATATGGTACTAATGTTCTGTACCTTTCAAAAAGTGCAGGACTTTAGTCTTCTCAGTGTCTTTCTGCCGGCCCTGTGTCATGCGATGGCAATGATGAGGACGCCAGGGCCATTTGATGTTATCTCTCCAGGACAGACAGGAACGTCTCTCATCGGACTTGTCCAAAGGACCGATTTCATGTAGTATGGAACGAAAATTTTCAATTACTTTGGAATATATAAATCTTAACATTTTATGGAAATCCCCGTTAAACAGATCAACAGACAGCATATAAACAATTAATAGGAATGGAAACACTGACTGAGTTCTCAAAATGACACTGTATAAAAGAAACTCAGTTTTAGATTTTTACCAAGTCTGAAAGTACTCTGCATTGTAACCAACTGAACTACATAAGGGTCTCGAATCACAGATTTTTAAAGGATATACCCTGATCCTGAAGCTGGAGAGTGGGAGGGTCTGTAATATCAACTGAAATACCACAATCTGGGCAAAACTTCAGAATTACAATTATAGAGTACAATTCTTTGGAGTTGCATTGATCTTGCCTGGATATACTTCTGAATCTATCTAGTGCAACAAATAGTTATATAATTATTAAAATGATTCTCCTCAATAAATATTAAAAATTACTCCATAAGGCCATTTTTAATGTGAACACCATTCAAAAGATAAGAAAGCCAAGGTGAATTTGTGGAATTTAACTATGTTCATGTTTAATATTTTTCATTTTTTAAATCTCTCTCTTCCATGCCTCAATACAATGGACAGTAAATCTAATATATAGCCACCACCCCCGCCCAGCATCCCTGGCACTTGTGTCGTCTTTCTTCATCTCTCCTACTTGATGACACCATAGGGAAGCTACGCTCATCTTTGCACTCATGTATTTTCTTAGGCCAGGGCCCTGGACATTTTCTAGGCCTCTTCTTCATCCCTCATAACCATCATGTCCAATAGGGTCCTTGGATACATTTCTGAATGTGAACCATTCTTCCCTTTTCTAGTTCCACTTCACCTTTCAAGAACTCACAGTCCCTTAACAAATTTTCAGAGGTTTTCTTTCTAACTTTAATAATATTTTAATAATTTTCCTTTGGAAATTATTTGTACTGCCATGATTAACTCCTTAGCTTATGGTTATGATTTCAAAGCACCTATTACAAACACTCAGGAATCTTTGGATAATGAAAAAATATACCATACACAGCAGTTCTCAATGTTTGTGTCAGGACCCCTTTGTTCAATTTGTAACAACGTGGCCTTTAGGAAGGTTGAGAACCACTGCCATAAAGAGAGAGACAAGATGGCTGACCAGATACACTAATGCTGGATCATCTGAGAAAGTATTTTAGATGAAAAAGAAAGAATCAATCACAGATTGGGTATAATTTCTATAGAAAAGCATCAGAACCTATAGATGATTCCATGACAAAGTTGTAGAGTAGAACACAAAGGAGGAAGACATCCTAGTGTACAGTAAGAAGAGTAGAGAGAGCAATTTCTTCTCTTTCCCCCACATCTCTGGCAGTTCATGGGCTCTGTACCTGCTGGAGAGAATTTCTCCCCACATGAGCACAAAAGCTGCTGCCACCAGTGAGCTGGGAACTGCTTGTGGACAGGTCACGGGCCTCCCAACCCAAAGAGAGCACTTTCTGCCCCCAGAGACTCAAAATGGGATGGCAGGTGCCATATTGCTTCTCTACCTAACTTGGGCCTTTGTCCTTCTCAGAGCTCTTCAATTCTTCAGGTTTTGTTCTGTTTCTTTCCACACACAGAGTTTTCTCCAGCCCAGACTGTGAAATCCACAGGGTTCTAGGTAATTTGCTTGACTCCAGAACATGGACCTTCTGCCCAGGGTGGGCATCTATTTGTACTCCTGCAAACAGACTCTGTTCCTGCCCTTCTCACACATGTCACTGCCAAGAGCAACCCAAAGGCAACTCAACACCAGCCCCTTTCTCTCACACATTGTCAGGATCCAATCTATGCAGTCTCAGAGACATGCCCATAAACAAGCACTAACAGCCAGATTAGGCTGCAAGTTCTTCAAAAGGACACTTGTAACATGAATGTTTATAGCACCACAGTCCACAACTGGAAAGATGTCAAAACAACCCAAGTGCCTATCAATTTATTAGTGGATAATAAAATATGACATATGTATACTATAGAGTAGTGATCATTCATTTAAAAAATGGTGATCATCTATGTTTTTGAACAACCTGGGTAGAACTGGAGGCCATTCCATGTGGTATATCACAAGAATCGGGAAAACACCACATATACCTAACACTAAATTACAACTAGTAGATCAATAGTTACGTGCACATCTGGAACTAAATAGAAATCGGGTAGGAGGGAGAGGAAAAAGACGTTGAGTAAATTCAACCTAACTGGTCTAATGCACACATTCTGGGTGAAGGGCACACTTATAACTTTGACTTAAAATGTATAAAAGCAAATTATGTAACTAAAACATGTGTACCCCTGTAATATTCTGAAATAATAAAAAAGACCTAATACAGGTGCAAATGTAACATATTAATATTTGTAGGAATGTCAAATTAAAAGCTGACAAAATGCTGACTCTGCGTCCTTTAAACACTCAGCTCTCCCTCACTTACTCCCTTAGTCCTGCCACCTCTGCTTCCTACAATGCTTTAGAAACTCCGGCCATTCCACTGGCTGCCTCCTTCTCACGCTTCAAGTCTCAGTTGACTTGCTTCTTCCTCTGTAGGCCTCCCTTCCTCTGTGATCCAGTCTAAGTAGCGCCCCTGCTCATACTTTCTACTTTCAGAAAATTATTTCCCTCGCACACCCCACCGGTCACCATGCAGCTTGGTGATTTGTTCTCTTAAATGGTTGACTTGCCTTCTTTTTAGTTCAATTTTCTAATCCTGGAGGATTTGCCATTTTAAATTGCTGATCTACATTGATTTTTATTTTGATATTTGATGTTTAGATAGAACATTTATTTTTACTTTCTATGTAATTACTAGAGGATTTATTTTACCTTGCCAAACTTCAGGCGGAGGATTATTTATATACTTAAATTATTCTAGCCTAACTTATATGAACAGCAAAAAGGAAAAACAGCACATGTCAATGAGAGATAAAGGTAATATTAGTTAGAGGTGGTGAAGAAAATAATGCTCAGTTCCAGGCTACTGCCTAGCTTTGCATGGGGTAAAAAAAAGAACACAGCCCTAAACCAAGAGTTCACTGATTGTTTTGTCATGTGTTGGCATCAAAGCCTTCCTTTTTTTTTGGAGACAGATTCTCACTATGATGCCCTGGGCAGAGTGCTGCTGTGTCACAGCTCACAACCTTAAAGCAATAAACTCTTGGACTTACACGATTCTCTTGCCTCAGCCTCCCAAGTAGCTGGGACTATAGGCACCCACCACAATGCCCGGCTATTTTTTTGTTGCAGTTGTCATTGTTCAGCTGGCCAGGGCTGGGCTCAAATCCATCAGCCTTGGCGTCTGTAGCTGACGCCATAACCACTGTGCTACGGAACCGAGGCAAACGTATGGGAGAGGGCACCTGAATTTGACTTTCTATTTTTTACAGTAACACTAATGCTTTTGATGATTTGCTCATCAGAAGAATTACAGTGTCCCAAGCACAACTGGAAAAATAAGGGATTACTATGCTGTCGTTGCTTTTCCTTATGAAAATTATTGTTTTCAGATACAGACCTTCTGTCACCCTCTGTGCTAACTGCCCATACGACATATTTGGTTTCCCTGAGCATGGTTTATACAAAGAGAAAAAAATCCATTGGGTTATTGTTCTCTTAAACACTAAAATTCGCCATATAGTAGTTACAGAGCCTCAGAGTTTCAAATAACTGCTGAAAACAGAGTTCCAGAAAGAGCAATAATTCCTCATGGGGCATTAAACAACAGTGACTTCATTGATTCAGCACTTGCATAAATTCTCTGTGTAACGGGGTTAGGCTTGTAAAATATTTACATGGATTGGCACTTTTATTTCCTTAAAAAAGGGCTCAGAGTTGGTAATGAGCTAAAAGATATTCTGACAGATGTAGTACATTCGTAATTCACTTTATTTTTCTTTTTTTGTTTCAGATTAATACTATAGTACAAATGATTAGTTTACAGTGTTTACATTAGTTAGGTAAGGCCCCTGTTGTAGTTGTGTTCTACACCCAGGAGGATTGCCATATACCTTTACGTTGTGCCTGTTAGTTGGGGGAGTATAACTCACTGAATTTCAGTCCTTACTATTTGCAAGTATGGACATTTGTTTGAAGCATGGTTCATGGTTCCCTTATATAGTTATGTTTTTCCTTTTTGTTGTTTGGAGACAGAGTCTCACTCTCTCTTCCTGAGTAGAGTGCTGTGGCATCATAGCTAATAGCAACCTCAAACTCTGGGACTCAAACCATCATCCAGCTTCAGTCTCCCAAGTAACTGGGACTATAGGCATGTGCCACCATACCTGGCTAGTTTTTTCTACTTTTAGTAGCAATGATGTCTTCTTCTTGAAGACATCAATTGCTCAGCATATTCTTGAACTCCAAAGCTCAACCAATCCACCTGCCTCAGCTTACCAGAGTGCTAGGATTACAGGTGTGAGTCACTGCACCTGGCCTTGTATAGTTTTTATGTGGCCGCATGATATTACATGGGAGATTAACCAGAATCAAGATTTAATAACTATATACAAAAATGCCCAGCAACAAATTCTAGGATAGATCTGTCTCTATGTGTCCACCTGCATCAAGGTGTTTTCTAGGAAAAATAGATCAAGACCAATGGATGCTAATACTGCACTAATGAGACAGCTGTCTTCTCTCTTAGCAGTATCTGGTCTATATTTCCTAATTATTTAAAATATAAGTTGTTACTTATTCTAAAATATATCAAGAAATAATCAAAAAATTTCTGCTAATGAACAGTATTTGTCCATACTAATCACTTTCTCTTACATAGAAATAAAAATTAAGTCCTTCGTAAGGCATTCTTTTTTTTGTTTTTTCTTTATAGTTTTTGGCCGGGGCTGGGGTTTGAAACCACCACCTCTGGCATACGGGGCCGCGACACCCTACACCTTTGAGCCAGAGGTGCCACCCAAGGCATTCTAACATAAATCCACTTTTAACTCTTTTATAGAAAACATATTAACCCCACAGTAGACCAGGTAATGAGATGCACATATGAAATAACATTGGTTTATTTCCGTGTGTAACTCATATAAAACTACAAATAGGTAGCTGATTATAATTGCAATAGAAAAAATTCACATTTAAACATATCTCCCCTTGGGTTGAAGAAGAGATAAATTGATTTCCTTTCTTTTTGTAAAAATGCTGTATTTAAAATTATTCTCTTGAAACAATGAACATTTCATATTATGGGAAGTCTTATAAGCTTCAGTAGGAATTTTTTTAACTCAGAAGTGTGATAATGGTAGAAATGTTTTATGTTAATTTGAAGTAAGGTGCATATGCTACAAGCCCTTAGGATTTCATTTATTAATTCAAGTTCATTTATCATTGAATTCAAGTTCTAGAAATTGAACCAAATAAACCACAACATAATCAAGTCTAACAACTCATAAGCAAGAACTCTTAAGGAATATTTTTGTTCAATAAGAACAAAGTTGAGTATCCCTTATCCAAAAGTGTGGGTCCAGGAATGTTTCAGATTTTGGATTTTCTCAGATTTGGAAAACCTGCATTATGTACACTTACTGGCAGAGCATTCCCAGTTCAAACACCTGAAATTCAAATGCTCCAATGACCATTTCCTTTGAACACCTGTTGGCATTCAAAATGTTTCAGATCTTGGAGCACTTTGGATTTCAGATTTGGATGTTCAATCTGAACTAAGAGAATGTATATTTAGAGTGACATTTTCAAAGCACTACAAAATTATTTCCTTGGGAATATGTGTAATGAGCATTTCCCTTACTCAAGGAAAGGAATGGCTATCCCTGTAAAGTTTTTTGGTGACACTGTTAACTAGATAAAAATTTTCTCACCTCACTGGTTTCAAGAAAGGAAAGTGAAATCCAAAAGTATCATAAATGTATTTACCTTCAATGAAAGGCACATAGATGTACATGGGAGGAGTACGCTTAACCTTTGGTGTTTCCCTGCGGATGAAGGCGTTTGCCAGGCAGACCTGTGCCAGGGTCCGGCCACTGTACTGAAATTTGGACCAGGTGAGAAATCTGGCTTTAGGTGCCTGCTCCAGCCTACATGGGAAAGAAAGGACCTAAGTTAGATGTGAGGGCTTAAAGAAACTTTAAAAGTACATACCTTAATTTGATAATATCTCAAAAACAATGCTACCTCAGCTTTCTCATGAGAAAAGAACATTATAAATGCTCCTAAACAGACAGTTTTATGACAGGAATAATGTGAGTAAATTTGCATTTGTGGATACACAAATAAGATGTTTTTCTCAACCTAAGCAAATGAGCAGAGGTTGTCACTGTTTATTACAGGTTATTTATTTGTATTAGATTAAATCATTTCCATATATACCCATTTCAATTCTTCCTGCCAGCTGTACATGCTAAGTAGCAGTCCATTACAATTAGTGTTTCTGAATACTTAAGTCTATTTCTTCTGGGAAAAAACACCTAACTTGGAAATTTGCTCCATCCACTGATTCTATCCCATCAAGAACACAACACAAAGTTGCTCTGCACAGAAGCAACTGATGCAACTGGAGGATGCAAGATCCTGTCTTGTTAGCACAATTCTACTTTTTAAACCCTGGGTTCACAATAAAATCAAATTTTCTAGAGGCCAAATATATCCAGACATTTCTAAAAGTTTATGTTTCGTAAATAAGACAATCTTTTTGGAATAAAATGGACATTATTTTGTTTTCATTATGTGATCAAGAGCTTACTAAACAAAGACAGTCTCAGAACTCTTGTACAATTCATTAAATAAGACTTCAGCTGATAACACAAGAGTATGGAGAGCTCTTTCAAAATTTTACTATTGTTTACCCAAAGAGAGTGATTGCTTAAAGAGCTCTTTACCATTCCAAGTATTACTAGACCTTCTGTGTGATTTTTTAGAAATCTTCTGCAATGAAAGCTCTGGAATTCCAGGTGAGTCTAAATGTCATAAATACAAGAAGGGATCCTCCATCAACAATATTCACCTGGACAAACAGCACATCAGAACTAATTGATAAAAGAAGAACCCATACACTCTGGCTTTCCTGGCTTGTATCTATTCATGGAGGGTAGCAGAGGTGTTTCTTGCTTTTCAAAGGAAACACAGGTGATGCTACAGAGAAGTGCAATTTGCCAATGGCCAGTGCCTCCAATTGTGTGTTGAAAAGTCTCCCATGAGAATGCTGGAACTGCAGGAATGTAGACTTGGTACAAGACTCGTTTTGTAACTTCAGAATCACTAAAAGACATCTATCATTTCACTTTGGGATTATAATTATAACTAAAAAGGACTAACCTTTATAAAAAGTTTAAAGGCCTTGAGCAAGATGTGCATCAATGATGCATCAAAAAGGAATTCATACATAAGTGCCGCGCCCACGGCATTACCGCCGAAGTGAGGTGGCGCTGACCGCGTTTTAGAGCGTCGGTAAGGAGGCCTGTGCTCCACGGAGCTTCGCCCCCAGCGACCCCTGCACAAACAGCATCAGAAACGGTGCTCTACGTGCCAAGTCACCCGCAGGAGCTTGAACGACCGTGGCAGCCTTTAAAATTTATTACTTTGTTTTTCTTTAGCATAGGTCTGTGTGCTCTGATACTAATCACAATGTGCTTTCTCAAGGCTGGACCCACTGCACTACAGGATAAGATAAGGCACGAGCCTTCTAGACTCAGTGCCGCCTATAAGTCAGGCACTAAAACGTTTAAGTAATAAATACCATCACAGTAAATACCAATGATTTAGGAGTAAAACAATTTCACAACCATGCTGAGACCAGCTCTTTTGTAGTGAGTTAAACTTTGTACTGTTTATTTTAGGTATGCTTTTAACTGTTATCAACTAAGAACAGAGACAGAGTAATTACATTGTTAAAAATATCTAAAACAATCAGAGCTTACCTAAGCACGAAAACTGCAACCGTAAAGGAAAAATCTGTAACTTTCCGCTAACTCAAAATAACTCTTGTGTAACCAATGACGCCCCCTACCTGTAAGTAGAAGTGTATAAGTACTTGCATAAGTTTCACAGTAAAGTTGCAGCTGCATACTCCGACCCGTGGTGTGTCAGACTGTCATTCCTGCGCCGACCTCTCAACCTTCCTCGTTCCTTCTCCCTGCTCTCCCTCGGACTGAAGCCCACCGACAGGGTGGTCCGCGGCAGGTGGCGCCCCGAACAGGGACCTGAAGGACAGGTAATTCTCTCTCTTTTTCTTTCTTTCTTTCAAGGTTGAAGGCGGCTCTTACCAGGGAGCTGCAGACCCGCCGGTAAAGGCTGACCGGTTAAGTGTAAGTAATCGCAGGACTCATGGGGCACGCATTGACTAAGGAAGAAAGAATGCTGAGTATTATGTTACAGCGTATGTTGGCTAAAAACGGGTTCAATGTGTCCCTCAAGCGGCTGGAGGATCTTATGCATTTTATTAAGCTTGTCAGCCCTTGGTTCGTGGAGGAAGGGGCACTGTCTTTGGATGATTGGAAAAGAGTTGGATGGGAAATGCGCCGTTACGTGCAGGCGAACGGGGAACATACACTCCCCGCTCAGGCCTTTCCCCTATGGTTACAGATTAGAGAGTTATTGGCTGACACCACGTCTTTTGAAGCATTTGTACGTGAAACTGCTTCTGACTCTAAAAGTCAGCCTATATATGAGGATGTTGCAGTAGAAGATGCTATAGAAGGAGAGTTAGAGCCTCTATGTGCTATGGCCACGGCCCCCCCGTTACCGGGACCAGAGGGCTCCTTTGATGATGACTGGGATTTGGCCGATGAGTTGGAAAAACAGGATGAAGAAGAGGATTTCTTTGATCATGATCATAAGCCCCCCGTAGCGTTTGTGAATACGGCAAAGGCACGTCCAGCTAAGCGAGTTCCTCGCCCCCCTTTGCCACCCATGGGTTTTCAGGGCGGTATGCGAGAGGCCCGTAGACAGGGGGATTGTACTTTTGCATTCCGAGTCAGAGAACCAACAACTGACAATGAGAACCCTGTATGGGAACCTCTGCCTCTTAAAACGCTAAAAGAGTTGCAGCAGGCTGTCCATACTTCGGGTGCCTCTGCGCCCTATACTTTGCAGATTGTAGATCTGGTTGCAAGCCTTTGGCTCACCCCTTATGATTGGCATCAAACAGCCAAAGCCACTCTGTCAGCTGGGGACTATATCTTGTGGAGAACAGAATATGAGGATAGATCGAAAGATACAATTACTCAATTTTCTGGTAAAAGAGGACCTAAGCCCACTATGGCTATGTTATTAGGAACTGATGATTTTGCTACTCCTCAGGCACAAACGGCCATTCCCCGACAATTCTTAGAAGCAATAACAAAAAACGCTGTTAGCGCTTGGCGCAGAATCCCTCCTCCAGGTGCCAAGGGTGGCACTTTAGTGAACATTAGACAAGGTACTGAAGAACCGTAAAAGGAATTTATATCAAGACTGGAGGAAGCCATCAATAGAATGCTCCCACCGTCAGAGGGCACATCATTGTTACTTAAACAATTAGCTTGGGAAAATGCCAACACGCTGTGTCAGGATCTTATACGACCCTTGAGAAAGGCAGGTACTCTGCCGAACTACATTAAAGCATGTATGGATGCCTCACCAGCTATAGTCCAAGGTATGGCTTATGCTACAGCAATGCAAGGTCAGAAATTCAGCGCCTATGTTAAAAACTCCTTTAATAAAGGAGGAAAGGGGCAAAGATCCCCTGCTAACACTTGCTACAATTGTAGCAAGCCAGGACATATGCAGAAGGACTGTAAACGGTCCCATGCCAATAAGCCGAGGGGGGAACCGCCCGGCTTATGCCCTCGTTGTAAAAAGGGGCGACACTGGAAAAATGAATGTAAATCAAAGTTTCATAAGGATGGAACCCCCTTGAATAATGACAAGGGTGACGCAGACCCTGAGGAACAGGAAATGAGAAAATCAAAAAACTAGAGAGGGGGCATTCTCCCAGCCCTGACCCCAAGGGAGATCGTGCTGCACTGCAGGGCACGCAGCAACCGTCCACTTTAAATCCTCAGGCGCCTGAATTCACTATTCATAATCTTCAAAGAGGCACACCTGGAAGTGCAGGTTTAGATTTAGCAAGTGAAAGGGATGTCTTATTATCCAAATGGGACGGTGTTACTTTAATCCCCACTGCAGTGAAAGGGCAACTTTTGCCTGGAACGGTTGGAATTATAATTGGTAGAAGTTCAAATTATACTAAAAACTTTGAAGTTATTCCAGGAGTAGTTGACTCAGACACTCAAAATACTATCAAAATAATGGTTCGGGCATTAGTAGAAACTACACAAATTCACAAAGGGCAAAGAATTGCTCAATTATTGTTATTACCATATGTCCCTTTACCCAATCCTCACTTAAAGGCAACTAGGGAACAAGGTCAGTTTGGCTCCACTGATTATGTGGCTCTGGTACATGATTTAAATGAAAGACCATTTCAAAAGGTGAAATTGAATGGAAAGATATTTAAAGGTTTAATGGACACAGGAGCAGACAAAACCTGTATTGCAGCTTCTGAATGGCCTCAGTCCTGGCCAGTACATAGAACCGGTTCTTCCTTAATTGGTCTTGGCTCAGCTTCAGGAGTTATGCAAAGTTCAGCTTACCTCTCATGGGAGTTTGAGGGAAAAACAGGTGTTATTCAACCATATGTATTACCTTCCCTACCTTTTACTTTGTGGGGCAGAGACATCTTGAGCTCTATGGATCTTAAATTAGTTACTGCCGATCATTTAAATGACCAGCATTTTATATAGGGGCCACTGCAGAAAATCATGCAACTAAAATAACTTGGTTAACAAATACGCCTGTCTGGGTTAGTCAGTGGCCCCTTACAGAAGAAAAATTACAGGTGTTACAAACTCTGGTCCAAGACCAGGTGGACAAAGGTCACCTAGAGGAATCCACCAGCCCATGGAACACGCCTGTGTTCGTAATAAAGAAAAAATCTGGAAAATGGAGACTATTACAAGATTTAAGGGCAGTCAATGCAGTAATGGAGGACATGGGAGCCTTACAACCCGGACTCCCTTCCCCTGTTGCCATACCTGAAGGTTGGTCGATAATAATTATCGACCTACAAGACTGTTTCTTCACTATTAAATTACATCCTGATGATTGTCCTCGTTTTGCCTTTAGCGTCCCTTCATTGAATTTACAAGAACCTTATAAAAGATATCAATGGAAAACTTTACCACAAGGCATGAAAAACAGCCCTACATTATGTCAAAAATTCGTAGCAGCTGCCTTGTCCATGCTAAAAAAACAGTTCCCAGATGCCTATATCATTCATTATATGGATGATATTTTATTAGCCCATCAGCACCAATCACAAGTACAACTTATGCTGGAAAATGCCATAGAACAATTAACTAAATTCAGTCTGATCATCGCCCCGGAAAAAATTCAAAAGGATAAACCATTTAGCTATTTAGGGCAATGGATTCATTCTGATTATATAACCCCACAAAAGGTGCACATTAGAAGAGACAAATTACAAACACTTAATGATTATCAAAAACTCTTCGGAGATATAAATTGGATTCGGCCTTACTTGAAAATTACCACAGGGACTCTTAGTCCTTTATTTGCTATTTTACAAGGGGATTCAGATCCACGCTCTCCTAGATTACTAACCAAAGAAGCTTTACAAACGTTAGAAATTGTAGAACAGGCACTCAGTCAGGCCAAAGTGAAACAAGTTAATTATCAAAAACCATGGTCTCTACTAATTTTTTCCACTGATTACACCCCTACTGCTTGCTTATGGCAGTCAGGTGTTTTAGAGTGGCTCCATTTGCCACATATGCAAGCAAAAGTCGTTGCCGACTATCCATATTTAATTTCCTTATTAATAGACAAAGACAGAAAAAGATCTAGAGAATTATTTGGTAAAGAACCACATGTCATAGTAACCGCTTATAATAAAACACAAATAGAGCAATTATTACAAAATAATGAATATTGGATTTTAGCTTTGCAAGGTTATACAGGTCAAATTTTATATCATTATCCAAAACACCCTTTAATTGAATTCGCTAAAACAGTTTCACTTGTATTTCCTCTAATGTGTGCCAGACAACCACTACCTCAGGCTATTACATTATTTACTGACGGCTCTTCAACAGGAAAAGCTGTGGTTTTTACGTCTGGCTTGCCGCCTCTCATAAAGGAAGTGGCACAGACTTCAGCTCAGCAAGCGGAACTGTTGGCCCTAATCATGGCTTTTGAACACTTTAATCGGAAGTTTAATCTTTATACAGATTCTAAATATGTTGCTTCCTTATTTCCAGCCCTAGAAACTGCTCTTTTAACAGGAACTTCAACTATACTGCCTTTACTCAAAAAACTACAAGGTTTAATTCAACAAAGACACAATCAATTTTATATTGGCCATATAAGAGGACACTCACAGTTACCAGGGCCTTTAGCCCAGGGGAATGCTACTGCAGACTTATTAACAAGAACTGTAGTAGCCACTGTTACTCAAGCAGAGGATAGCCATGCCCTACATCACCAAAATGCCAATGCTTTACGAAAAATGTTTCACATTACTAGAGAACAAGCAAGGCAAATAGTCTTACAATGCAAAGCATGCCCTCTCACTCACCATCCATTAAAATTTGGAGTTAATCCCAGAGGTTTACGACCCAATATATTATGGCAGATGGATGTCACTCATGTACCAACTTTTGGGAAGTTGGCGTATGTACATGTAACTGTGGATACCTTTTCACATTATATTTGCGCCTCTGCAAGATCTGGCGAGGCTTACAAAGATGTCATTCAGCATCTGTTTACATGTTTTCAACAATTAGGAGTCCCTCTTCAACTAAAAACAGATAATACTCCTGCTTACACTTCTCGAGCATTTACTAATTTTTGTACTCAATGGAGAATAGCTCATTCTACAGGAATTCCTTATAATCCGCAAGGACAGGCCATTGTAGAACGAGCTAACCAAATATTGAAACTTCAAATTGAACGATTACAAAAAGCTCACACATACTTCTCCCCCCACCATATTTTGTCACACGCATTATTTGTATTAAATCATTTAAATGTTAATTCTGAAAATCATACTCTGGCATTTATACACTGGCAGCCGGAAACAAAAACTGTTTTACCGAGAGTTCTCTGGAAAGACTTATTATCAGGGTTATGGAAAGGACCAGATGTCCTCATAACTTCGGGACGAGGGTATGCTTGTGTTTTTCCACAGGATGCGGAATCGCCCATCTGGATTCCAGACTGACTGGTCAAGCCAGCTCATTCGGAAAAGACAACGCAGAAGGAGACGCCAGCGGCCGCTGCAGGACCTCACCCGCCGCTTGGAGAAAATGAAAGTAAACTCGCCGATAGCGAACAAAATCACCTGGACGCAAATTAAGACTCTTACCCAACAAGCCAAACAACTACTACTTTCCCAGGGAAAATCCCTGACTCCTTGCATGTATTTTATAGCTTTCTTAACTCTCATTTCAAGTCCCAAAGTAGAAAGCACCGCCTACTGGGCATATGTTCCCAATCCACCTTTGCTTCACCCTGTTGGCTGGTTTGATCAGGAATCGATTAAAATATTAACCAATGACACCCTCCGTCTAGGAGGCTTTCAGGATTCAGAATCGCGGGGCCACGCCTCCTCCTTTGTTAACTTTACGGGTAGAGCGGACTCGCTCCCCATTTGTCTTTCTCTTAAGGGGCAAGCACCCCCATTCTGCCTGAAAACCAGCTTCAGAGTATTTCTGACGGACGCTCCTGATCCCAATAACCCTGGTAAGCGTTATGTATGGGAATATCAATTACAAACTTTAGGATATTCAAACTTTAATGAAACTTTTGAAAAGGTGACTACCTTACATATCCCCAATTGCAAAGAAAAATATAGAGATATAAATCAATTTTGGAACTCATCATTAACAAAAACTCCCGTCTGGCTGACATGTGGTTTTGCTGAAGCAGCCAGTCGACATGTCCCAGTAAACTCTAAACTAACCATTTGGGACTATTCTGCGTCTTCAGGAGAAGGAAATTATGAACAATATTTAACAGACAATAGTATGAAATTTCATAGATATAGATGATCATCTTTTCCCCCACAAAAAATTAGGCATTGGTATTCACCTGGTTTGGTGGAACCCATATGGGTTGCACAGAGCCAGAACAAAACTCAAGTTCATTATGATTTATTTAGACTAGTTGCAGCCTCAAATATAATTTTAGAAAAAAAACCAGACATGACGGGGCCTGCTGTTATACCTGTTAGGGTGTGTGTGGGATATCCCTATGCATTGTTATTAGCATCTGCAAGTTATTTAAGTATAACTGAACATAGAAAGTCCTATAAAATCACCTGTATCTCTTGTAAAATAACTAATTGTATTGCTTCCTTTGATGGGCGACTTGATCCTCGACTAAATGTTATGTTAATTGTAAAAAGGCCTTCTTATGTAATGTTACCTGTAGACTTACAAGATGATCCATGGTATGACAATGCAGCACTACAAGATTTACAAACGCTTAATGATTTAATGAGACCTAAAAGATTTGTGGCCGCTTTCATTTTAGGCATTACAGCTTTAATTTCTATAATTACTACTTTTGCCGTTGCCACCACAGCTTTAATACAACAAGTACATACTGCACATTATGTCAATACCCTTAGCAGTAATGTAACCTTAGCTTTAATGACACAAGCTAGTATTGATAGTAAACTTGAAGCAAAATTGAATGTATTGGAAGAGGTAGTTTTAGCATTAGGACAGGATATTAAAAATATACAACAAAAATTACAAACCAGATGCCATTCTGCTTTCCAAGCTATTTGCATTACACCATTACCTTACAATATATCCGAGCCTTGGAATAAAGTGCAAGCTCATTTACAAGGAGCATGAAAAGATAATGATATAACACATGATTTGAGCCTTCTTCGACAAGACATCACAGCTATGAGTCGAGCCCATTTGCCAACAACTTCCCTTCAAACACTAGCTGAATCACTAAGTAATAGCTTTAGGGCACTCAATCCTATTGATTGGATCCAATACTTTGTGTTTATAGCAATAATAGGATGTCTACTACTTCTTACTGTTCTACTATTACCTTGTCTCATCCCTTGTCTTTTTACATCTATAACTGCCATTCGCCAAGAAGTCTTCGAGCTGCGGTTTAATAATAGAAAAGGGGGAAATGCCGCGCCCACGGCATTACCGCCGAAGTGAGGCGGCGCTGACCGCGTTTTAGAGCGTCGGTAAGGAGGCCTGTGCTCCACGGAGCTTCGCCCCCAGCGACCCCTGCACAAACAGCATCAGAAACGGTGCTCTACGTGCCAAGTCACCCGCAGGAGCTTGAACGACCGTGGCAGCCTTTAAAATTTATTACTTTGTTTTTCTTTAGCATAGGTCTGTGTGCTCTGATACTAATCACAATGTGCTTTCTCAAGGCTGGACCCACTGCACTACAGGATAAGATAAGGCACGAGCCTGCTAGACTCAGTGCCGCCTATAAGTCAGGCACTAAAACGTTTAAGTAATAAATACCATCACAGTAAATACCAATGATTTAGGAGTAAAACAATTTCACAACCATGCTGAGACCAGCTCTTTTGTAGTGAGTTAAACTTTGTACTGTTTATTTTAGGTATGCTTTTAACTGTTATCAACTAAGAACAGAGACAGAGTAATTACATTGTTAAAAATATCTAAAACAATCAGAGCTTACCTAAGCACGAAAACTGCAACCGTAAAGGAAAAATCTGTAACTTTCCGCTAACTCAAAATAACTCTTGTGTAACCAATGACGCCCCCTACCTGTAAGTAGAAGTGTATAAGTACTTGCATAAGTTTCACAGTAAAGTTGCAGCTGCATACTCCGACCCGTGGTGTGTCAGACTGTCATTCCTGCGCCGACCTCTCAACCTTCCTCGTTCCTTCTCCCTGCTCTCCCTCAGACTGAAGCCCACCGACAGGGTGGTCCGCGGCACATAAGAAGTACATGACCATTTGAATTTTTTAAATCTTGCCATTATAAATCAAATATCATTAATAATTTTTATGGAGCATAGAAGAATATTTAAAAATCCATTTATCTGACTAAGCTCCTATAACACAATGTTTATGGTGCTGGCCACCTGCACCGAAGTTGGCAGGTTTGAACCCAGCCTGGGGCCAGTTAAACAACAATGACAACTGCAACAAAAAAAATAGCCAGGCATTGTGCAGGCACCTGTACTCCCAGTTAAATAGGAGGCTTAGGCAAGAAAATCACCTAAGCCAAGGAGTTTGAGGTTGCTATGAGCTGTGACGCCACGGCACTCTACCAAGGGCAACATAAAGAGACTCGGTTTGAATTTAAATAAAAATCCACTTACTTACTAAAGTTAATCATACATTTAACCAATACAAGTATTTCCACAAAGCTCTCCATGAAGCCACCAGTGACACCAACACACATGGGATTACTCCGGCCCTACAATGCCAAGTTTAAGAGATAGTTTAATGTTAAGCTACAAGACTGTCGTGTTAATCTCTAGTTCAAATGACAATAAGAACAATTTAGGCATTAAGAAAAATACAAAGAGGATCCTATCTGCTGTTAATACAACTCAGCAGTATAACAACCTGGATATGTTTACAAACACTTGGAGCCACACTACCTGGGTTTGAATTCTACATCCACCACTTACTACCTTAGGGCATGTTTCATAGCTCTTCTGTTCCTCATTCTCTCCATATGGAAAGGTTTGATATAAACCTCAAAACAATACTTGTACACTTACAATTCCATTACATACCCAATCACAAGAAGCAGCTTTATTATATTCTCATTCCACTACTATCAACAGAAAGATTTGTTTATTTAATGACTTCAATCTGCAAGCCTCTATAATTTTAGATAAAAGGGCAAATCAGTAATCTGATTCAAAGGACTCGGTAGACAAAATAAATTTGCCTTTTCTGTGTTATCTATACTGTTTTACATAGCTTTGTTACGTAATACAATGCTATACAAAGTTTGAAATGTTAAAAGGGCTGTTGTTAACCATTATCTCAATGGTTTGCAGGATCAAATTGGTTTACTTTTACACTGGAGTCCATGGTACATTAGCAAAAATAACGAAGGGGAAAAATGCTAACATATCTCAGAAACTCTTGCTAGAAGAATGTAAGAAGAGGACAACACAGTGGTGGAAAGTGTGGGCTTTAGAGTCACAGGGCTGGGCCTCCGTCTCTGCTCAGTGCCTGGCTGCTGTGTTCTTCTGCAGGCACCTGCCTATAAGCACCAGCTGCCTTGCCTGGGCTGAGAAATAAATGAATCATCGTACTAGAAACCAATCAATTCTGTGTCTGACAACAAGCAATTCTCAATGTATGTTAGCATATGTCAATCCTTTCTAAAAGAATTATTGCTATTATTACCATTATTGCACAGCAAAAGCTGCTGTCATCTGTCTTACATTTGTGTCATAAATGTCATTTACTAGCTTTATAGCAGGGAGACTAGTGTGGAATTGAGCAGAAATTGGTCCTAGCTACCAGGAGAAATTATTAACTCGTCAAAGAATTATCAGATCAGTGTAACTGAGTCAGATGGATTCAAGGATTTGTTATGAGTTACATTTTTCTTCAAAAGAAATATGGATGAGTAGTCTCAAAACTATGGGTTATTTTAATGTTACGAAGGAGTAGTTTGTGCCAGCTGATAACTCACTTTCAAAATAACAAACTGTGTTATGAAACTAAGAAAAATTGTGATAATTATAATGATGATAATCTGTATAAACCACTAAAAATAATTCTGTTTTGTGTGTTTTATCCTCATTTGATTTTCAGAACAATCTTATCAGAAAGATATTATGGTTATCACCAAAGATGGATGATGAAATTGGAGGTTAGAGAGGCTGAGCCACTTACCACAGTCACACAGCTAGTGTGCGGTAGAACAGCCTTAGCCCCAAAGCCCAGAGCAAAGACCTTAAAGACGAATGGTTTAGACACAAAGCTGTGTACAGTCAGTGATAGAAAACTGCAGAAATGGATAAAAGAAGGATAAGGAAACTACATATAAACAGATGTTCTTCAAGAGAAGTATGAAAGGAGATAGGACATAGCTAAAGATGTATAGTTAGTCAAAGGAATTTGTTTGTTTGTAAAAAATCAAGACATGAACATTTTTATTGGGCAAGGAAGCCAAATGCATGCAATGGAGCGTAAAAATTTTATTATATAAAGCAGGATTCTTTATGAAGCACGAAATAAGGGACTAAGGCATAGAAATCGCTATCTCCTCTTTGTGACAGGAGATGAGGGAAAGAATGAAAGCTAGTTAGAGAGGAGGAATGATGCTTAGGTCAGGGGAAAAGGGGAGAAAGAGAAGTTGCACGACACTGACAACACTCATGACCCACAGCTCCTACCGAAAGTGACCCACACGATGGACGGCATCAGAGGAGAGTGGTGGAGGGGACTAGGAACTCAAGATGACTATGGACATCTGGAATGGCAAAGGAAGTAAAAAGACTGCTTGATTGTCCTGTTCCACTGAGGATCTGGCTTATGCTGTGAATTACTTATCTGTAATAGCACTAATCCTCAGAATTGTGTTAGGTTCTGTTACAAAGAATACTTTGCCTCTGTTGCCATCACTGAGCTGCTTAAGGTGGAACTGGTAGCACAGGTACAGAAGGGGTACAGTCAGCACAAAGACTCATCCGGGACCAACAGACTGGGAAGGTCAATGTGAAGACAGGTCTGGGCATGAGGGGGTATGGACAGTTCTGACAATGTAGCCAGGTGGCAAGATGACAGGCCTCAGGCTGATTTTGGAAAGAAGTTAAGCCAAGAAGGGGCTGACAAGATCATCTAAATGGAAGCTAAGATGAGTGACAGTAGAGAGAAAAAAGGTAGAAGGTGCAGGGCAGTGTGGTAGTGGTGGAAGGAAAGTGGTTTGAGTCAGGATTTCGAGTTCTGGACAGCTGCAGAGTGACTCAGGTCTGAATGGCTGAATACAAGACAGGGCTTTAGGCCACAAAAATGAACATGGAAGGGACTACAGACAAAAGAGATAAGGCACAAAGTAGAAGAGAGAACCCAAGGACACCAGGGTGGATGAACCTAATATACTATCCATGTTACTGTCTCTAAATCAGTAGAGGCTACCAAGGACAATACCACACTACATTTCTAAAATTACCTGAAAAAGGTATGTTGCTCCACACACTGCTTCCAGAACCTTTTGGCTGCCTGGGGACATGGCATTTTAAATGCAATGGTGCCATTAAATTTGTTCTCTGGAATAAATACACAAAATCTATCAGCATATTCCCTTAAAAGGCGATGAGAAGCTACTGAGAAACATGGATTTAGATGGCTCTATAAAAAGTCTTTCTTCTTGAAAAAGGTAAATATTGTATATCTAATGTACTCATACAAAATGGACTTTTCAGAGATTGATACACCATTTTCTATGAAAATCAAGTAGAAGTTATTCAACATCAACCAACCGACCAACTTCAGTGTCCACTAAACTCCTTTTATTGCATTCCTATTTATCTCCACCAGTTAATTAACTTAACAACAAAAACCTATTGTTCCTTCCGTACTGTGTGCTAAGAATTTATGACTTTTTCTGTGCATGTCTGTGTGTGTTTAGTAACAAAACTAGGTATATGCAGACTGATGGTCAAAAAGACTGACCTTTTTATAATGGAATAGAGAATAGTTCATTTTCTTAAAATTTTAGTGGAAAAGAATTTATTTAGCTCAAGGCTATAAAGCAGCAAACTGACGCAAGCGATTAGATATGCCAACGGTGATGAACGATTGCTTACCTCTTCGAGCCTCAGTCTGAGTAAAAACTCACTGCCCTTACAGGAGACCTTTGAGATGTTACCCCAGTCAAAGCGACAGAACGTCAGCTCTTCCTTATAGATGAACATGCCATTGCCAGACACGCCCAGCTTGATGTTCTGCAAAGCATAACCCAATTAAACATAATTAGAGCTGTCAAAGTTATATAATCAAGAGGCTAAAGAGCTCTCTCAAAGAAAGAATGGCAACTTAATGCTTTTGTATTTAAATTATAGTAATAGTACACAAATTAATAGAAACCATAAGACAGGCACATCTGAAATCTATTTATCTTGAGGACTCAAGATTTGATTTGCCAAACAGTTATTGCAACATAAATATAAGACTCAATTTTCTTTTTGTTTGTTCGTTTTTTGTTTTGAGACAGAGTCCCACTTTGTCACCCTCAGTAGAGTCCCCTGGTGTCATAGCTTATAGCAACCTCAAACTCTTGGGCTCAAGCAATTATCTTGCCTCAGCTTCCCAAGTAGCAAGGACTACAGGCGTGTGCCAGGAGACCTGGCCATTTTTAGAGACAGGGTCTTACTCTTCCTCTGGCTGGCCTTGAACCCATGAGTTCAGGCAATCCACCCACCTCAGCCTCCCAGAGTGCTAAGGTTACAGGCATGAGCCACCACGCCTGGCCCTAGGACACAATATTCTTCAAAAGCCTTAAGACATAAGTTCTCCAGCTCTGTTTGAACAATAACAAGGAAGAAAGGAATCAACGGTATCAAGTATCCTGAAGGTAAAGGAAATAGAATACGCTTTCTTGAAGGCTATTCAAGCCATTAGAAATTATCTATAACTTTTTCATGATGTTTATTCCAATATGTACTTTCTTTCCACAAGATGAAGTAATTTAAGATGATATTTATTATTATAAATGAACTTTGAGTAAATATCTAATAAATTTGTTTTATTTCAAATTTATATGAGGGTACAAATTTTTAGGTTATATTGTTCTCACTAACATTTTATTCTGAAAATACATGGGAAATTTCTGTCTATAATTGTTGACATTCCTCACAGACCTCAGTCAGTGCCATACCATGGGGTAATCACTCTCTTCTTTCATGTTATTTTTCATTTTTGTTCCTTTTCTGATCTTTCTTTTTAAATACCTGTATAAGTCTCAAATACAAGTTATCAGAAAATTTCCTGTATAATCACTCTGGTTCTTTTAGATATCTTTATGATCTTTGATCTAGATTGTGACGGAATATCAGAATGATCTATAGGATAACACAAAATTTCTTTTACAACTTGTGTTTTACAATCTAAAGCAGCCCTGTCAAGTTTTGAAGTGGAATTAGTTCAAGTTGAAAGGTTCTCTAAGTACAACCTACACATTGGATTTTGAAGACATTGTAGTAAAACAATCAAAGCATCTCAATAATTTTTTTATATTGATTTCATGTTGATAATATTTTGACATATTGGGCTAAATATATTTACATTATTAATTTCAATTTGACTTGATTCTTCTTTTCCTAATGTGGATGCTAGAAAATTTAAACATTGCATGTGGCCTATATTATATTTCTCTAGGCAGCATTGATTATTCCCAGAATATTTCTCACATTATGTATATTGGTTTCTTATTGCTGGTATAACAAAGTACCACGAATTTAGAGGCTTAAAACAATAGAAATTTATTATCTTAAGGTTTGGAAGTCACAAGTCTAAACGGATTGGCAAAGGCTGTGTTCCTTTTGGAGGTTTTAGGGGAAAATTCATTTCCTTGTTCAGCTGCCACCTGTTCTCCTTGGCTTGCAGCCCCTTCTTCCATCTTCTAAGCTAGCAGTGTAGTGCTTTCAAGTCTCTCCCTCTCTTTTTCTCTACTTCTTTCCTCTTCTTTTATCTCTGTTTCTGTCACCACATCTTACTCTGACTTTGACCCTTCTGCCTTTCTCTAAAAAAGACCTTTCTGATTACCTTAGATTCATCTGGATAATCCGGAATAATCTTCCCATCTCAAGATTCTTAATGAATCACATCTTCAAAGTTCCTTTTTCTGTGTAAAGTAATATTCACAGGTTCTAGGCATTAGAACCTGGATATTTTGGGGGAGAGCATTGCTCCAGGTATTATATTAAGTAATTTAAGCTGTACTTTCTGGATTTGGTAACTATACATTGTGGTCAACCATGTTTATATAATATAATATTTAAAACATAATGAAACTTTATTATTTTTCTATTTTTTTAACAACGAAACTTTAATATCAACAAGCAAACATAAAAATCCATAAGTCAGAAGTGACAGGGCGCTATGAGGTCTCATCTACAATGCCACTGGCAGTGTGACCTTTAAAGTCATTTTTGTTCTTGGGCTTTCCCTATTTAACAAAATAATATCTTTGGCATCTATATAGACTTTAAAAATGCAATTATTTTGGCTACTGTTCAGATATACTTTGGTTGATTTAATGATTAGTTTGACCCCTGGTAAGCTAAATTTCAGTTGTAAGGTATTGTGTGTCTTCCCCAGACTTATGAATGATAAGAATATGAATTATGAATTGGTTTAATGTATTACACATTCTATCATATGGTGAGTTAACTTTTTGTTAACGTATAAACTATCTATCCTAGTAGTCTATAAAATCTGTGACTCATAGAAAATCTTGCTTTGAACTTTTTGACATTTTGCTGCTTAGTCTACTTAAGCAACTACTTTAAGAAATTAGTATTTTCCTCTTGCCTTCTCTCCTCCTAGTACAATTTAGAAACAAAGGACCAATTTGATCTTTTGTAACAAATACTGTTTGTTAGCTTGATTATCTCAAGGGAAGGTTTGGGGAACTTGAACAACTTCTTACCATTAAGTGTCATATGGTTTTAATTACCTTATTTTATTGTTTGTTTCCTGGTCATCAAAAAATTTTATTCACAGACAAGCAAAATGCAAACTCCAAAACCAAACATCGTGGAAAAATGCCATTTTGAAACATTTGTGACATATGTCCCAATTTGATGTGCATAATCAAAAATTAACTAAAGAAGCAGATTTATGTGTTTGGAGATAGAGGCACAGATAGATGGGTAGAGAGACAGAAAGACAGAGAGAGAGAGAGAGATCCATTCTTTAAGGAGATGTCATTTTAAGGTTTCTTTTATTTAATATTTTGGAAATTATACAGCCAAATATTTTGGGAAAGGTAGAGATGTTAACTAAATCGGTTATTGAATGACAATAAAAATCTAGGCTAGTGTTTACCATCCATTGTATAATTAGGATAAAATCTTATCCAGAAAAGGAGGAGCACTCACACCATGCCTGTGAAGTCATTGATGACAATGCCAGGGAGAAAACTAATTTTTCTTCCAGCCTGAACTACAGAAAGTTAATTTTCATGTGGCTTTCCTACCATTAGGTCAAATTTTACAGTAATTTTTACTAATATTGGAAACGTAGACTCAAACAAACTAATAGTCTTCAATAACTGTTAATGAACGATATTCCATACAATGGCTTTCTGGTAGTGTTTCTTCAGCGTTAAAGGATACTTTAAATACAATTTGTACAACTTAACTCATTCTAGACTTCACTGCAATGTTAAAATCAATCATGTATGATGAAATCAAAAGTCACTAAAAAATCAAGAGATATGCTTTGAGGTTTTTGTTACGGAAGTTCAGCATAAATACTATCCTATCTCACAACTATTATATGAAAATCTGCATTCCAAAATAAATGAAATATTCTACAAAATAATAGGGCATCCCAACAATTTGATTAGCTGAAATCTTTGAAGTTGAAAAGTTATGTTTTTTAGTAAATAATACTTGTACTCAGCCACAAAAAAGTCAATCTGTTATCAATCTATTAACAACTTGGATGGAACTGGAAACCATTCTTCTAAGTGAAACCTCACAAGAATGGAGAAACAAACACTTATACTCAATACCAAATTGGAACCAATTGATTAATAATTTACATGCCCGTATGGAAACAGATCTCAATGAAAATCTATATGGGGGGAGCTAGGAGGTGGGGATAGGCAAATCACACCTGTTGGGTGCATACTATCTGGGTGATGGGCACACTTATTACTTTGACTCAGTCTGTCCAAAAATAAAGTATGTAAACATAACATATTTTGAAATAAAACATTCTGAAATAAAAGAGTACTTGTACCAATTAAATGTAAGTATAAATTATAGATTTTAATAAAGAGCTATTTCAAATAGAAACAAAACAGAATCCTAATTATTAGCATAATGGCACCAATATTTGGAAGATTTTAACGTATCAGAAGGATTTTAGTTTATTTTGAGCATCTGGAGTTATTTCTGATTTAAGTCCTTTTAAGAGTTTGCTGGAAAATACACTTCAGCGTCTCTACCCAACACTAGTGAAGAAGGCCCAATTCTGCATGTGGTGGTCTCATGCTGAGACATCCAGTCTCCATTACCACTCCCTTAGTTTCCATCATCAGTCTACAGTCTGTGGACTACAAAGATGCGTCTGTGTATTTAGCATCCAAGCAGGTGGGTTGTCCCAACATACCGGAAATATTCAGCATCACTCAGGTGTTCTGAGTTGTCTTCTAATTAAGCAGGATTGCGTGAGAAGATTCTTCCCTGTTGAAGGAACCTCTTCGTAAACAGCTACCTTTGCAGCAGTTAGACCTTGCAATGTTACAACGCTTTCTATTTTTATGTCTTTCATAATTCCCAATTGCTATTCATTCATATTTAAGTCTTCAGCACTTAAGATGAGGTTACATTAGGGGAATTCAGAAGATGGTAGAGGCATATTTTTTCTCCAGACTTTCTTTAGAATCCTGTTTAATGATATTTTATAGGTTATTTCTTTTCTTCAGATGTTGAACAATGATCATTCACAACATTCTAACATAATAAGCTTACTACCAATCAGAACGTAATTAATTTGACCCAGTAATAAAACACGTGCATTTATGTCGTTTATCAAAAATCCCCCAACTTCTTCAGAACTACTTCTTTTTTAAAAAACCAATGATGAAATACTTGTTTACCTATTTGTTAGTTGAATCATACTATTTCATCACATGATCAATTTGGCATTAATAAATTAATAATTTTACTTGATATAGAAACCAAAATAGATATATAATTCTACCATGTTTTTTACCGGAGGTGAAATTTAAGCAATATGGTTAAATTGGTATCCCCTATAGCCCTCAGGTTGGCCAGTCTTGGCCTTTTATTTCCCATTATTCTCATTCATAGAAATTTTTTTACTTCTCTCCTCTATTAATTTCATTTTTTGAAGAGATTAGCAAGCCCATTCAATATAAAGAATAAATTTGTTTTCTTCATGTACCAACTCATTTCATTGCTTGGTATATTAAGTCTTTCATTTGCTAATCATTTGTATCATGAGGGATACAAAGATTAAGTTTCTATCCTGACTGTAAAGTTAGTCCCAGGGAGAGAAATGGTTTGGTTCACATATTTATCCTCAGCCTTCTTTCCTCTAACCCTCCTTATCCTCCTTCTTCTCCTTTTACTCTTCTTCCTCCATTGACTGTCTTTCCCTGTCAACTTGTTCACACTGACACACTGAGAATGAACCTTCAGTTCGCTATTAATATCTAACACCTGTTGGGATGAACGCTGGCATCCTCATAACAATAAGTACTTGTCATTTACAAACAACAAATCAATTACGAACAGCAAGCTGAGGATCTGAGGTAGTTGGCTGATTTAAAGTCAAATCTCCTGTGATACACTTTGAACTGTGCTCAGTATTCAGGAGCAATTCAATAAATGGTTGCTGAGAAAATATGTCCACCTCTCCAAATTTCAGAAATATTATATCTACTTCTTCCCTCTTGTCTGTGCTGTCATCAAAGGAAATTAAATTGGCATCTCATGTTTCCTTATCACAAAGCAGCTTTGGTTATTTCCAGGATCTCTTCTGAATTTCGGTAAATTGACTGTTTGACAATTAACTCAGGCTTCATCATTCATGAGTCCAGGATGAAGTGAGTGTTATTAACTGCCCATTGTACTTCTGTGATTGGTTTCTAGAAAATTCTTTTCTAATATTTGGTAACTTCTCAATTTTTGCCTGAATTATAGAAAATAATGTGTAGAGACTTTGAAATGAGATACCCACGTCTCATATTTCACATCTACAAAGCCTCCCTATTTGAATTTACATACATATTTTAAATACTTGGGGAGAATTTTCTTTTGTATTGTAGTTTGCCTTACAGCTATTCTGGCTTTGGTGGTTTCTAGTTGGTCAGACTGAACATATTCAATTGCCTGATTCACAGTATTAGAACCCTGCTACTATTGTGAGATCAAAAGACATGCAAGAAAGACCTAGTTGAGGATTATGGTTATTTTTTCCTCTTTCATATTTTAACCATAACTTTTCTCATTTGGGAGGTGATTTTGCTTGCTAGAAGGAAATCCTAATACAGAAATAAATAAGCACCAATATTTCTGCTTCTTAGAAAAATGAAATAGTATAATTTTAAAAACTATACAAAAAGGCTGGGCATGGTGGTTCACTCCTATAGTCCTAGCATTCTGGGAGGCTGAGGCAGGTGACTAGCTTGAGCTCACAGGTTGGGCACTAGCCTGAGTAAAAAGCGAGATCCTATCTCTAATAAAAATACAAAAACTGAGGCAAGAGGATAGCTTGAGTCTAGGAGTTGGAGGTCTTTGTGAGCTATGATGGCATAGCACTCTACCGAGGGCAACGGCCTGAGGCTCTATCTCAAAAAAAGAAAAAAACAAACAACTCTACGAAAATCATATAATGATATTTTAAATTATTGTACTATTTTTCCTTTTTTTTTTTTTGAGACCGAGTCTCACTACATCACCCTAGGTAGACTACTGTGGCATCAACAGCTCATATCAACCCCAGCCAGCTCTTGGGCTTAAGCCATTCTCTTGCCTCAGTCTTCCAAGTAGCTGGGACTACAGCACTGGCCACAACGCCTGGCTACTTTTTGGTTGTAGTTGTCATTGTTGTTTGGCATTCCTTGGCTGGATTCGAACCTACCAGCTCAGTGTATATGGCTGGTGCCCAAGCCGCTGAGCTACAAGCACTGAGCCATTGTACTATTTTTTCATATCTACATATACTTAGTAAATTTTATAATTCTGTAAGGGTTCACAGAAATAATCTAGCCTAAGTCTTTCATTTTAATGAAATATTTATGGCATAGGGACAGATTCCAGTGTTACACAGTAATATTAGAATGACCTTTGTCCTTAAGACTCAGGCTGAGAAATAGAGCCCCGCAGATTCAGTTGCCTTCCCAATCCACTATCCCCCATTCCGCTCAGCAGTAACCTCTACCCTGAATTTTATGTTTAACATGATCACACATGTTGATATACTTTTGCTTCATATGTATGTGCCCACATGTGATAGATATAATTATTTTGCCTATTTTTGAATTTTGTATATAAATGCTATCCTACAGGCTCTTTTTACAACCTGCTTTTGGAGGTAGTGCTCACTACATGTATTTTTGAGATTCATCCGTACTCACTCATGTAGCTATAATACTTTCATTTTTCTTGTTGCTGCTTCTAATATTGCAGTATAAGAATATTCTATAATTTTTTGCCCACTTATTTATCTAAAGGTTTCAGATCACCTCCTTTTTTCTCTTTCAAGTAATTATGCAATTAGTATTTCTAAAACTGGAAAGAATGGATTTTAGGACATAAGAATATTCAACTATTATTAAATTGCGGAACTACTCTCTAAACTAGTATTATTACGTACTTACCATGATTTATCCACATCCTCCTCAATATTTGGTTTTGCTAATATCCTAACTGTAAATGAAAGTCTCATAATTGTACCTGATATTTCTCTAATGACTAAGCGGATTGTATCACCTTTTCCACATGTTTATTGGGCACTGAGACTCTTCCTTTGTCAATCAACTGTTATCTCCTTCGCCCATTCTTCTTTCCATATTTTTTATCTTTTAAAACAGATTAATAAAAAGTCTTTACATATTTTGGGTACTAATTCTTCAATTGCAAATATCTTCTCTCAGGCCATGGTTTGACTTTTTTGACTTGCATAATGTTTTATTTTAATATAACAAATTTAGCATTTTTTTTCTTTACAGACTTGGATTTTTATATCTTGCTTAATAAACCCTTCTCAGCACCTTAAATCGTAAAGCTAATTCCCTCTAAAAGATTTTTTTTTTTTTTTTTTTTTTTGTAGAGACAGTCTCACTTTGTCGCCCTAGGTAGCGTACTGTGGCGTCACAGCTCACAGCAACCTCCAACACCTGGGCTTAGGCGATTCTCTTGCTTCAGCCTCCCGAGTAGCTGGGACTACAGGCGCCCGCCACAATGCCGTGCTTTTTTTTTGTTGCAGTTCCCCACCGGGTTTGAACCCACCACCCTCAGTATATGGGGCCTGCGCCCTGTTCACTGAGCCACAGGCTCCACCCAAGTTTTTAAGTTTTGCTGTGCATCTTTAGGTTTTTAATCTATGTTAAATACATACTTAGGTGTGAAATGAACTTCAGTTCATTATCATTTTATCATATGTTGTATCTAATGTCTAGATGATTCATCTTTCCTCACAATCATCAAATGCCACCTGTTATTCATCAAGTTTCCACAAATGCATGAGTAATTTTTTAAGTTTTTCTATTCTTTTCCATTGGACTAATTTTTATCCCTGAACCAAAGCTACATTACCTTAATTACTATCATTTTATATTAAGCCTTAATAGTTTATACAGAAACTCCCAGAATCTTGTTTTCAGACTGTAATGAAAACTTGTCACCCGTTGCTGTTGCAAATACATTTGAGAATTAAATTTTCAGGTTCCAGGATGAACTGGACTGGAATCTTAATAATAATTACATTCATTTTATAGATTAATTTACAATATTGACTCTTCCTTAGAGGAAGATGTATATTTGTTAATTTATGTGGTTTTACTCCTTAATTTCAATTGATAAATTAACTGTATACCAAAAAGTGACTGCTAAAAGTCACAAAGCCAATTAATAACAAAGCCAGTGGATGCTGGAAGGTGTTTGACCCCCTAAGTGCTTGCGCAACAAAAACGCTTAAATAGTTAAGTGAAGAATGAAGATCTTGGAGTCCTTGCATCTACAAAAACCCAACTTTTCTAGTTTACTAGGCCCTTGATAATCAAAGTGTGCTCAGATGGCTTAGCGAAACAGTCCTGAAATTCATTGCTTTGACTCTTTCTCTGAAGCCTGTCAAAAAATACTAGTGTTAAAAAAAAAAAAGGAAAAGTATTAGTGGTAATCATGAGGTCATTGAATTTCAAAGGACGCAGGTAAGCAACATTGAGGCCTAGAAAATAGCCTCTAGGTCCTGCGACCATGTGACTACAGGCGCATGGAAGCTATCACCTGCCTTACTGAATGAACATCAAAAGTCCAAAATAAGAAAAGATTGTCTTTAAAAAATGTCCATAATCATATTTCTTTAAAGGACACAAAATGTTCAGTGTTTTTCTACAAGCAGCGTAAGCAAACAAATACAATTGCTTTGAAATCACCGAGTTGCCTCAACTTGGCATTTTAGTTACTAAGTGCCATTGGGGAAAATTTTGTACAAAAAAAAAAAAAAAAAAAAAAAACACATAGAATACTGAAGAGAAAGTAGCACAGAAAATTCAGTCTTTAAGCATTAAAGAAAAAAGATCAGATGGCGTATTCAGGTAGTACTGTGCCATTGGAGTTCCCTCCTGTTCCGTCGTCCTGTTTGACTTCTCACTACAGCCCCCATTATCTACTGGGGGGAGCAAAAAGGTGAGGAGGGGATGGGAGAAAGCGAGTACCTGCAATATCGCCTCCGGCCACTAGGGGTACCTTTGTACCATTTTTCATCCTGCACCGATCTGAAGTAGAAACCTGTATTAGTGTAAAACCAGGGTCCTCGGCATTTTTTGCGAGCAGTGCACCTAGAATCCGAAAAAAGATTTTTAAAAGGAAAGAAGGAAGCCACAGTTTTTCGGTCTCCCAAACAGGGCTATAAAATCGTTCCACTGGACGCCAGCACGGAGAATTCATTTTTGAGGTCAATTTCCAATCGAGATAAATCTACTGGATTAGTAGGATTATCTGATTGCAGCTGAAAGAAGTAACGTTTGATCATTTGTATTTCTTGCCTGATGGTTCGATTTCTATGGAGGTGGCTTTGGGTCGCCAGGATTCTAGATCGTGGTTGCATCTGGAAAGAAAAAGGATCAATCGACACGTTTTGGAAGTGTCCGTGGGTGAATAAGAAGGAGGGGGTGGCAAAGCCCGGGTTGCGGATGCTTAAAGAAAAAAAAGAAGAGAAAGCGTCTTGAATCCCGAAACAAGAATCACCGGGTGCTGGAGATTTCAAAAAGGCAGCTAGAAATTGGTAAATACTTCGACCATTCCGGCTTGAATTTGACAACGACTTGGCGTAGAAACCGTCTCCGTGAATTACTGGAAGGGGCTGGGGGCGATGAAGGGGCTCCGGCTGTGGATTTGTCTCACCGAGGGTAAGTTCGGGTCGCTGTTGCTGGCGGTGGGGGGCTGCCGGGGCGTCGGTGCCGCGGCGCGGAGGAAACTGGAGAGAAGTGGGCGCAGCCTGCTTGCGCGTCCGGGGGATCGCGGGGGAGCTGACTTCCTTGGGCATAAAAGCCGTATTTTGTGGCGTCGGTGGGGGAAGCCAAGCAGCTCTCCACGATCGCCACTTTGCCCCGAAAACCTCTCCGTGGGGACCTCCCTCCGGAATCCGTGCCTTCTCCCAGCTACATTTCAGGGAGAGGCGGCGGCGGCGCCGGGTGCACCTGCTGGTGGGGGAATCGCCCGAGGGGACCCGGCGGCCGTGTCAGCTCCGTGTCTGTGGCTGTCTAGGCTTCTCGGGAAATCCTGCGGGGGGACTGGCCATTTTCATGCTGTCTCCTCTCCTTGCCTCTCCTCCTGCCGCTTCCCGCCTCCCCCTTCTCTCAGCCAGACGCTAAAGGGTTACAGGGTCACTGCATGGAGTAGGGACAGCAGAGCCAGTGGCCACACCAGCGGCCTTGTGATACACTCGCATTGACTACCCCATCCAGTCCGAGGGAACTTTCTCCGAGTTGACCAGCTCGAGACCGCGGCAGCCGCGGGACCAGGCCCGGCCGCTGCTCGCTGGCCGCGGTGTCCCTGCGCCCCTGCCCGGCCGCTGCTCGCTGGCCGTGGTGTCCCCGCTTCCCTGCGAGACTGCTTTCTCGCTGGCGAAGGTGTCCCTGCACCCCTGCCCGGCCGCTGCTCGCTGGCGGTGGTGTCCCTGCGTCCCTGCCGGGTCGCCTGCTCGCTGGCCGGCTTCTCCTCCCCGCTGAGAGCTGCCAGTCAACTTCTCAGACATTTTCTTGCAGCGAAATTCGGGGAATTACATTTTTCTGTCTAAAAATGTTTGAAAATTTGTCTGTCTCTCAGGAAAACTCATTTTTATTTGCAGAAAGAAGTCAGTCGCAGCAGCTTTGATTAATCACTAAGTGAATATTAACTGACTCAGGAAACTAAAAGTTGCTTTGGAATCCAGACAAGCATTTTTTATTCTGAACTAATTTTGGAGTCCACAAAGCTTCAGAACAATTATATATTCGCGACTGATTTATTTAAGGGGTGTATATAGATGGGTTAAATGTGTTAATACAATTTCCCCTTTGAAATGCTCTGACACTTCAGCGTCACAATTTTAGTTGACTTTTTGCTATTTGGGGCCAATTCGTTACATTTTAAATGTTCAGACATTCAAATGCACTGAGATAAAACGAAGCTAGATAATTGTTAAAGGGTAAAATCCTGCACCTTGTACATCTTGTATTTTGAACAAGAGCGTTAAGTATTTTTTAAGGGGTCTCTGCTTACAGATTGGAAATCGTGTGCTGATACCGTTATGGTTCCAGCTTTCAAATCTCTCCATTACCCCTGAACTTGTCAAAAGGCAACTCTTCAATGTCATCTGAAGCACATTCATTCTCCAGCACTTATTTTGGGACGTTCTGGTTATTAAAAGATGGGTCTCACCAAACTTTCTTCCTGGATTTGTGTGTGTGTGTGTGTGTGTGTGTGTGCATTTCTTAACATCTAATTTTGAAGATGAAGTAGGAAAATATAAATCTTTTGTCTTCCAAGAATTCTAAAGTGGAAAATTAGATATTTCCTATTTCTACAGACTTTTCGTATGCTTATTTAAAGATTATAGAAGTAGCACAAAATAGTTTCTGCAAGCAAAATTGTTAATTTTAAAGAGATTTCTGGGAGACTAGTTTTGCCTCTTTTGTGCTGCTGTGAGTCACGTGGTTCATGTGAAGAATGGATGTTCTGTGTATTGGTCCACTCTAGCCAATTATCCTGGCTGCACAGCCCAGTAATATTCAATATATTTTACAGAGATTAAATTGATAAAAATGACCTGTGGCAGATAACGAAGTAAATGATAACAGCATATAAATAAGGAAGGCAAATGGTAAGTGGGCTGGAATTGCTCTTTTTGAGCTTGTAAAGAATATGACTGCTAATATAAATATGGATGGAGAATATAAAACATAGAAAAGAAGCTTTTTTTAAGAGCTAATTTACATACTTTGAAACCATTAAATCAGTGTCATTGCACATGCCAAAATGCAAGCATAGAAGACTTAGCTGAACATAACATTGGTAGTGGCCAGACAGTATTTTTCTGTGAAAAACAATGAATTTTTTTTATACTTTCATTACATTCTGTCAGTGAAAATGAAAAGGGGGAAATTTTGACCTATTGTTAGGTATTATTATCATGTGGGGTAATTGTGTTCTCAGTTTCTACAAGCAGTCCTTTCACAAAACGTTGGTGAACTGTGTGGGTAGTAAATCCACTTTGGAAGACCTAAAAATGGGAACAAATATGTACAAAACTTATGCCCTACAAATTTTTTAGAAGCTATGGGCAGTAAATGAATAGCGAAGTATACATTTAGAGAAATGATCCCTCTGAGAGTGGGTCACTCTAAGAAGGATGGAAAACTCTGTAGAGTTCACCTACAAAGTTAATTACATTTAGCTCCATCTTCTCCAGATTATGTGTTTTTGGTAATAATTATTAAAAAGAACATGGTGGCCTTCATCACATATGATAATTACGTGTCAGAGTAACACAAAAAAATATGGTAGTTTTAGATAAAGGGATAGAAGCTCTCAACCCTAAAAATTGCAAGCACAGTTCCTAGTATAAGTGACAAGAAAAATGATTGAATTCCCCAAAGCTTATCACTATGGAAAAACTGATACTGCCATCACTGAAGCTCTGGTTGACAAATACACCTGTCCCTCAAAAACCTCCCATGTGTTCTGAGTGGCCCAGTATTCAGGAAAGGCTAACACATTGGCTATGGATCTTAGTTCTGTGATTTTTGATGCAATTAACCACATTAAATGTTATTTTACATTCACTGAATTTTTTAAGGAAATTCCCACACGCTCTTAATTAAAAGCAAAATGAAAAGGGCGATTCTTTCTTAATGGTTTAATGCAGTTTGTTAGTTTGACACATGGCACACCAAAGTGTAAAGCTTCCATCTCTTTTGCTTTATTAAGAAATAAATAAGAACCCAACTTTCAATTAATTTAAATTATTAATATCTCAAATTTGAAAATGCCAGAGCAATAAAAAATCAGTGAACACTCGCAATCAATCTAAGCTATACTTTTTTTATTACTTTTCAAATGATAATTTAAAACACCTTGAGATAGCTAACCTCCTAATCTGGTGGGATAACAACATTCTCAACTGGTTTTAAGAATGGTTCCTTAATGGTAACGAGTTTGTTTGGGTACTTTGGTTGTCTTATTAATGAAATCTTGTTGATAAAGTCACATGTTGCTAAGTTGCTATAAAAGAATGTAAATTATCTCTGCTTTTAAGTAACCACCCCAACAAACAAACCCCCCCACCAAAAAAAAAAACATTAAGCAGCAAATCTGGGTGAGAGAAAGACTGGCAACTCTAAGCTGAACTGAGATGGGAGAAAACTAGGAAATCATTCCAGGCATTTGAAATTATTAGACATTTAACTTTGGGGGGATTTTTATATGAATTTCTTTTATAACAGTCAATATAATCTCTTCTGTGCCTATTTCCATTATGTGTAAGAGAAATCCTAGTCAATGGCAAAACGCTTTACTGCTGCCATTACTGCAGACTTTATAGATCAGAGATGGGTCAGCATGTGAGCTCCAGCAGTAATGCCTCTTTTGTGTGAAACCTTATGGGCCTTGCAGGCACTCTCTCATCCTGACACTCATAAAACGTTCAAGTCCCATATTTATTATTTAATTTTCTTCCTATATATAGCAGCAGAGCACTTTAATATATGGATGTGTGGCAAAAGAAAGAAATGACAGGCGAGTGTGAATGGGACTAATGAGTTTCAATAGCACACATATTAGGGACTGCTAAAGGAAGTTTAATCAAGAAAAACAAGTTGAGCATGAAATTCATTTTGGAAGAAATGCAAGTTAAGTTACTACTACAGATGAAAAATCAAAAACCACAGTGATATATAACAGGAAATAAAGTTCCAACCTGAGACTAGAACAACTTAATACAGTTTACATTTTAGGACTTGATTTTAAGTTAATGAACTCAGATTTGCCTTATAAAGTAGCAGAATATATACTTTTTTTATGTTGTTTTCACTTTTCCCTGGTTTCCATACCAATTTTAGTTTAGTGTTTTAACTGTGTATCCAGCCACACTTTTTGTACTAGACAAACTTTCTTTTTCATAAATCTAATTTCGAGCACTGCATGTACCTAAGATTAGAGCTGTCCACTGGAGCCCAGGTCATCCCTTTGGAGGTTTAGCATGTGGTGCTTCATTAGGAGAGCTATGTATTTATCTTTTTTTCCTATACATATGATTCTGTTTAATTATTGTCAAAATTTAGGAAAGAAGTAGATTTATTTGTTTGCTTGCTTTTTATTTATTTATTTGGTGGTGGCAATGTGGGGATGGGGAGCAGAATTTGGGGAAGAGATACAATATTATTTTCTTACAATGTACTTTTCTTACATTTTGGTCTGTATCTAAATCACAGGCACTTTCTGTAAATAATGAAGAAGTCAGATGATGGTGTGAAGATCTGTGCTTCTCAACAACTGCCTTTTTGGAAACATCCAGTTGATGTGCTAATTCATTTTTTATACAGATATGTAACAATGGTGATTCTTTTCTCTTCAGGGGAAAAAAGGAGGTTAATTGCAATGCTTTAAAGTGAGTCAAAGCTTGTTGCTTTTAAATATATATATAGTCATGGTGAACATTTTCATATTGTTATATGGAGTACTCACTATACTTGGAAGGTCAACGAGGTCAAATATGAAATCGAGGAAAAACCAAGTTGAGATTATCACTATTATAAATCTTTCCCATAAGGCAACCATCCCTCCAATGACAGAACTGACTGGGAAACATGGTGATTGCCACCTACAGCATTGACCAATCGTCACAATATTCATACCTTGAAAATAATACATGAGCCATTTAATAGTTAACCATAGCGCTAAAAGGAATAAAAGTTCCCTCAGCAACCGTTTTGTTTCAAGTCAGTGCATCTGTCATTTTTAATTTAAATCTGTATTACTTAGCTGTCCAAAACCTTACACACAAGTGGCAGTGCCATCCAGCCTTTCTCTTATGGGCAAAAAAAGTCACCAGTTTCATTACCTCTTTAACCCTGGTGAGTATTTTAATACATATGTTAGGATGAGACCGATGCCAAAAGTTTCTCTTATTCAGAGTTGTAGGTTTTAATAACAACATCTAAGGAAGAAAACATTTTACATTTTGAAAGAATAATATAGTAGTAGTCTGTATAACCTCCATGATGGTGGAGGATTTTTGTCTTGTTTGTTCCAAGCTGGGGGTGCTTCTCCCAAGTGCCTAGAAGAGTGTCTATCACATCACTAGGGAGTGATAAATTTTTGTAAATGACTGAAGAGACCTGGGTTCCAGCCTAGGATGTTAGCAATAACATTTGTAACCTCTTCACTTACTTGGTCTCTTCATTTTTACTTTCCTTTTAAATGTACAATCAGTAGTTATCTGAATTGAAGAATACTTTGAAGTAATGTACAAAATTTCACACAGAAAATGTCATGTTTTAGAATATTGACTTTTAGTCGGAAAGATTATAATTGAAACTTTTTAATGATTTTTGCATATAGAGTTTATTTACTGAATTTGATAAATTATTGAATCAAGACTTTCAGGTATAATGGGATCATTTCTGCTGTTATAATTTACTGAAAGGTACATTAGAATTATTTTCCTCCATGAAGAAAACATGTCTCAAGGAACTCTGGAGTTACTTAAAGTCATTTCAACTGGGTAGAACATGGACAATTAGGCAATAGACTTAAAATATAACGATGGGCAAGTGTTTTTATCATTGAACACGTCATACCTTTTTCACTTTATATCTTTTACCATTTAACACTTTATAATCTCTATTATTTAATTTGAATTTAATGGATTTATTTAGCAACTTATACTCCATGTGTATATTAAATCTTCTTCAATTCTATTCATTGTCTTTACACAAATGGCCCATGAATTTTGCTATTGTTATTAGTACTCACAGAACTGTAATATGAGGAAGCAAAAGAGTTGTGGTTATCTGAAGAGGATTGCTTTTATTTTTTTTGTAGAGACAGAGTCTCACTTTATGGCCCTTGGTAGAGTGCCGTGGCCTCACACAGCTCACAGCAACCTCCAACTCCTGGGCTTCAGTGATTCTCTTGCCTCAGCCTCCCGAGTAGCTGGGACTACAGGCGCCCGCCACAACGCCCGGCTATTTTTTGGCTGCAGTTTGGCCGGGGCCGGGTTAGAACCCGTCACCCTCGGTATATGGGGCCGGCGCCCTACCCACTGAGCCACAGGTGCCGCCCGAGGATTGCTTTTGTAATATTCTTTCTTTGGGACCACAGGTAGACTCTCAGCCAGGTCAGGGTTGACGGGAAGCTGTGATTGTCACTTGGTGCCTTATGTGAGAAAACTTGGCTGCCTTAGTCCAGTTTCTGGTAGGCAGTTACTCCTTAAACAATAGTCACTACAGTGTTTGCCAATTTCAGCAGAAGCCTGGGACTGAATGGGTACAAAGGTTTAACTACTGTCTCTCTGCTAATCATCCTCCAAGGGGTCAAGATTGACACACCTTGGCACAGGGCCATACCCAGAGACTTAGCACTATCTTTGCCAAAGTTGCACTATACTCTGGCAACAAGGGAATTTTAAAGAGGACTTTAATTAATCAGGGCACTAAGAATGGCAATTTTCTACTCTTTTCAGGCACCAGCAACTCACTAGAAACAAAATAAGCTTCAGAGTGAGTTGAGGATGTGGTACTCTTCTCTGGCTGCTCTATAAAGGCACAGGCAGGTATAATTACGTTGCTTCGGTAAGCAATGACTTGTGACCCACTGGTGGCCCCTTTCAGACAAAATCATCAATTTAACATCAAGGGAGGTAATCAGCTCTACCTGGCTGTGTTTCCTGAGCTCTTGAGTGATTATTCATTTTCTTCCTGGGGATCACAGGGTCACCAATTAGTTTTTAAAATATGTCCTGCAGTATTTTACATATACACTAAAATTGTTGCCTGTGACTTCTCAAAAACCTTATGTCTCATTGATTCTTACCCCTTCACAGCTTCCACCTTCTTGTACATTTGGAATCAGGCTTCCTAAATAGACTCTAGTGTTTAGAGATTCTACCTGAAAGTAAGTTCAGAGTAAATACAAAGTAAAATTTCTTTTATACAGTTAATATTAAGTGGGGTTTTTTAGCCCCCTTTTCTTCCAATAAATTAATAAATAAGCAAAGAAGAAACTTTCTAATATTTAGCTATTAGTTGTAATAATTGTAATGATGGTTATAGCAGAAAACCTCAGTGTGTAATGCAGAAAGAAATGCTGTCAGTTTAATCTCTTTTGCTTTTGTGTTGTCAGAAAAGCTGTTATGGCATCTTAAAATCATATTTTGTTCCCAAACAATAATCGAATTAGCTGCCAGTCTACATAGATATCTATGCACATTCCTGCACGATGAATTTCCTTAGTACTTTAATTTCCACCTCTTTTGAGTTTCACTCTTTCTTGCTGCAAGTCTAACTAAACTAATGCCTTCACAGAGGTCAGGCATCATATATGGATAAATAAAATCTGAGTGTTGTGTTAATTGATGAAAAATAGCATAACGAATTAATGAGTCATTCATTCAAAGAATAATGAATCACTAGGACCACTAGGAAGTAATGCATTTTGGGGGGGATAGTTATAAAAAACCCAGGGCGTAGCCTCTATTCTAAAATAGTGAATCTGACCTGATCTTGTCAGTTTTATGATTGTTATCGCTGTCATCATGCTGTGACAAGAGCTCACACACCTAAAATGGCCTCCATGTTCCTGAGCTGGCAGCTCCTCTCTCCACTCCAGCCTGTCCCACTCTTCCCTCAAGTCACACTGATCTCTTTGGGAAGCCCTGGGCTCCAAGGCAAGTGGGTTTCCTCTTGCCACTATCTGAAACATTCTGACCCCGGGTCTTCAACTAACAACCCCTATTCATCTTTCAGAACCTAGTTCACAGCTCACTTCTTCATGAAGATCATTCTTCTCACTCCAGACTTCACATTTCCCCTCTGAGCACCCTGCATTATCTCTCTGGTGCAGCAGTTAGGACTAGTTACCTGTGTAATTGACTTTACATAAGGTTGGTCTCTGCCCTTGAATAGTAATGTCCAGGAGAATCAGCACCATTCCTATCATATTCACATCGGCCTCTCTGCAGCCTGGTACTAAATGTTTGCTGACTGTAACAACAAAGGTAGAAGCTGAGATTACAAATTACCATGAAAAATAAGTGCTATTGATTCACTTAAAAGAAAGGTACTAAGTGTTTTGAGAGATAAAGGAAGGGAGTGATTTTATGGCTTGATTAATCATAAAAAAAAAAAATGTACCTACTGACCTTAGAATCAGGTCTTGGTGGCCGTGAGCTTGCATCCCTCTGGGAAAACACCAATGGGGGGAGTATTCTCTAGGAAAGAAGATCTTGATGGGCAAGTCAGGCTAATTCACTGAGTGCTGCTCCTAGCGTTCAGTCTTGCCTTGCATTAGTATTATTTATTCACAAAGACAGTTTGCTAGCAGCTGTGATCTCTGCAACGGACTCATGTTTTATTCCTTGTAACTATGTAAAATATTTTGTTGGTAAAGTTTTTCTCCTATTACTGTCAAGTTTTAGTTTGCCTTTTCTTTTTATTTTTTTTTTAAACATTCTCTGTTATTTTCTTACATTTAGAGGTACATTTAGAGTGGAATTATCCCTACGGGAAAGGGAACAAAGAGAACTCTTTCTGTTTTCTGAAGAAAAAGGGAGAATAGTGCATAACTCTAGAACACTCTTAAAAATCTGCCCATCCTTTCTACCCGGAGGCCCTGGGAAGAAGTGACAAGGAGGCAGCTTTTGCCTTATTTCCTTTGATTTGCAGCATCTGTAAACTGTGCTCTTGTTTTACTGAGGAATGTTGTGACTTCCATTTAACTATTTGTTACAAGGAGAGGATGAGAGCTCCACCTTGGTGGTGTTTAGAGACAATTAAAGGAGGTGATGCAAACAGCTGGGCATCTAGCCCTGCACAAACTCACTCGGTGCTCACCATTAGTCCAGTCATCACTTAATGATGCTCATGGCAGAAGGCCCTTGTCACAACATCAGTTGTCCAGAGCTACATGTCCATAAGGCCTTAGCATGGGCCTGGCATCCCTTGAACTTCTGTATGGGACAGTCTTGAACTTTGATATTCATTTCACAGAATAGACCCTTTTTGGCCTTGGTTCCAAATTCATTCTTGTTTTCTTCCTTCTTGCACTTTTCTGACACTGCATAACTCCATACTCAGATTTAACTTATCTATTCAGCACAAAAGGTACCATTTCTTGTAAATTTTGCTCCTTGCACTTCAACCATCCTTGCCTTTCTTACCCCAATCCTGACTTCTGTTACTTTGCTGTCTGCCACAGGCTAGTGAATGCTGGGGAAAGTTTCAGTGCTGTTGAAGGTGCTGCAGATCGTGCCTGTTAACTTGCCCAGAAAGCTGAGCAGAGCCTTTCTATTTTTCGCCTGTTGTTATCTTGAGTTTTTCCTTCTCCTCCAATCCTCCCACTGAGCATATGACTTCACTGAATTGGTCTCATTGAGGATAAAAGTGAAATGTTCTGTATCATAAAGAACAGGGTTCAGGGCATGTTCTCTGGAGTGAGTTAGTCCTGGGTTTGTTTTTTAGCTCTTCCTTTTGCTGGCTTTGTGGCTTGGTAGTTATCTAACCACCTTAATCCTCATTTTTCTTATTTGTAAGAGTATTTGGCTTAATAAGTCTCTTATGAAGACTAAGTTTTTGAATAGTACTTGGTAAATTGGTGGTGATCTATAATGGTTGTTCTTGTCATTGTCATTTTCACATAATTGTAGACGTATCCCGTTAATACTTTAAACTGAACATGGAGTTAAAGCTTTATGTGGATTCTTTTTCACCAAACTATTTACTACATTAATGGTTCCCACACCTTTGTGATCATGTAATCTATACTTTTGATAACCAAACCCTAAAATGTATAAAATATATACATATATTCCTACATAAATATTTCTATAAACAGACTTTAAAACATACACAAAAATAGTAAGAAGATAGGAAGGATAAAATCAGAATTTTTAAATGTCTTGTAAATTCTCATGCCTTTATTCAATCATTAATTAATATCTTAAAGCACAGGCACTGTTCACAGCTAATGAAATGAATGTAAATTCATACTTCAAGTTATCTTCTTGAGGTTTTCAATTTTTTTCTCTTTCTTTCTTTCTTTCCTTCCTTCCTTCTTCCTTTCCTTTTTCCTTCCTTCCTTTCTTTTTTTCTTTCTTTCTTTTTGACGAAGTCTCACTCTGTCATCCTGAGTAGAGTGCTACGGCATCATAGCTCACAGCAACCTCAAAAATCTTGGGCTCAAATGATTCTCTTGCCTCAGCCTCACAAGTACTGAGACTACAGGCACGCACCACAACAATGTCCGGCTAGGTTTTCTAATTTTATTAGAGACAGGGTTTCACTTTGTTTAGGCTGGTCTCCAACTCCTGGCCTCAAGTGATCCACCCATCTTGGCCTCCCCGAGTGCTAGGGTTAGAGGTGTGAGCCACTGTGCCCAGCTGGCTGTTTTCAAATATTTTTGTCTGACTTTTTATTATACCTGATTACATAGTCTTTGTTTTTAATCTTATAGCTGCAGAGGAACTTGTACTAAAATTTGGAAAAGTTTCATTTCTGTCCTTTTATTGTCTTAACTTAAAACTGTATTTCTTGTATTTCCTTTCATCTACACGTATTTTATGGGGGAAAAAACTTAATCCAGTAGTCCATTTTATAAAGGTTACTTTAATTACAACTAGATTAAAAAATTATATATCTGGTTGTTCAGTAATGCAAACTATAGCACAATGCTATACATTGAAAATGAGCATTGAGGGCAGTGCCCTGTGAGCAGGGTGCCGGCCCCACATACCGGTGGTGGGGGGTTCAAACCCAGCCCTGACCAAAATGCAACAAAAAAAAAAAAGAAAAGAAAAGAAAATGAGCATTGACAATGATACTGTTGGAAAATATAATGTGTTCTAGAACAATCAACCTTCCCAATAAGTCCTCACATGCAAGCATATGACATAATAATGTGAAGACACTGGCGTGGACTCTATGTGTGTATTGGGAATGCTTAATTTCTCGTTTGTTTTTATGTAAAAAATTTGGTAAATAGAAGTTCAACTATTTAGTTCTCTCATTGCGTCTGATCATCTCGTGATGCTGCTTTAGAGGTTGCTGCTCCATAATATTGCCAGTTTTATTTTCTTGTGACTAAATTTGAAAATACTTTTCCCCTGCTAGGAATGTTTAATGCCTTTTCATCATCTGGTGAATAAAATCAAAGCTCTTTAGTCTCTTAATGAAGGGCTTGCTTGATGTCACTCTAGCCTGCCTTTCCAGTCTTATCTAATGTTCATCTTCATTTGCTCTGTATTCTGGCCAAACGAGACTGAACCCTCCTCAGACAAGCCTCTTTCTGTCCTTTCTGTCACAAGGCAGGCTTTGGGGACTGGGGGACAGATGGCAGAGGTTTGTCTGCAAGAAGTTTGTTGGGGAGCACTATTGGGAAGCATAATTGTCAAGAGGTGAGGGGACCCCATCACCTCCTGCCTCTGCCCATTTCCATGGGGAGCTGCAGTGGCCTTTAGAGCTGTTGTCACTGAGGAACAAGCCCAGGCCTTTGTCATGAGCATGTCACCCAGGAAGGTGAACCCCACAATAGCCACTGCACATTCTCACTCTGGTCTCCAACTCCTGGCCTCCTTTATACTGCCCCTAGAACAAGCCTTGTCCGAGATCCCCTCTGTGATCATCAGTGGTTTTCCTAATTATATTTATTCTTTTAAGCCCCAAGTTCCCCTTGATTTATGAACTTTTTCTAATTCACTAGCTGGAGGTAGACCCAACTTTTCTTTTAAAGCCTAACATCATTTTGTACAATTGCATTCATTTGCTTATTCATCCCATTTTAAGTACTTATTATGTGAGTTAATTATATATTATTTACTTTAACTATTCAGTTGCTGAAAGATCTCAGATATACTTATTGGACAGCTTTTTCACAGGCAAGGAACTCAGCATGACAACAGCAGGAGAAGGCTTCACATTAACCGGAGCCCCAAATCTCAGACTCTGTCCTCCCACTACTCAAGCTTCTTTGCCCTACTGCTGCTGTGTCACACATGACACCTCAGTCCCCAGACCTTGAACCACCACTAGTGTGTGTATGGAACATCTTGGTACAGGAAGCTCAAATCTGCCGCTGGTCGGGTTCTCTTAGAGTGAGTCCGTTACACAGGCGCATCCCTCCAACAGGGCCAGTCTTGGCTGTTGAAAACCTCCATATTCCATTGAAACCAGTTATTATTAAATTGAATTATCATATTTGTTGTTATTATTACTTTAATTCATTTATTATATCCAATTGTTATAAGCATGGTTGACATGGTGGTGTGGTCTGACTTTGAAACAACTCATTGAGCTGTAGGTAAAAAACATTATTTGTCTTTAGTTAATACAATTAATATTCATTATTCTTGGTTTCTATATTTGCAACTTTGCCTATTCACTGATGTTTATTTGTAATCCTAAAATTAATACATATGGCACTGTCACCGTCATTCTATAGATATAAGCAATACAGAAAAAAAACACTGAGTCACCCTATGAACATATTTTCCACTGATGCTCAACAGAGCATCCCTCTGCCTTCTTGTTCCAAGTCTATGAACAGAGGTTGGAGGTAGTGGTGGCAGGGTGGAGCAGTGCTTACAGGGACCAGTTGGAGGGGTTTGGATTTCTAACTCTGGCACCTGTTACTATGGTGGCCGTAGGCACTCACCACTTCAGAACCTTAGGTTTTCTTTTGTAAAAGAGAGAAAATAAAATCTACCAGGATGAGTTGTTTTAAGGGTTTAAAATTATAATCTATGTGAGATATGTCTATATATGTACATATGTATGTGTACTTTTCTAGGAATGCTGGATCTGTGTTTCCTCGCTTAGTGTTCTTGGTAACTTTATAAAATCTGCTGCATGTTTTGTAGGATCAGCTAAGGGTCATCACCAAGCTCCAGGCAGCTCTGGAGGTAAGCATGCAGTCAGTCCAGACCAACTGAGATATACCCAGGCTTGCACTCTGTAAAGGATTTCCATGTAGATTTTATGACAGATATAAAGATATTGTTTAAAAAACACACACAAAATCCTCTCCCTCAAATATGAAATTCAGTTGGGAGGAGTTGGGATCAACAATAAAACAAACAATAAATCCAAAGCAAAAGAATAAAGAGGTAATATTGTTTTAAAAAGACATATAAAAAGTCTGTGCAAAGATGCAAGTCAGAAACTTCGTGCAGGTCCCACTCCCACCTTCATTTTGCATTTATTGAGCGATGTTCTCACTCTGGTCTCCAACTCCTGGCCTCAAGCCATCCACCCTGCCAAGAGACACTTCTTTTTTTTTGTCACTATGTCATCCCTCCATAGAGTGAGAGCGCCATGGCGTCACAGCTCACAGCAACCTCAAACTCTTGGGCTTAAGTGATTCTCTTCCCTCAGCCTCCCGAGTAGCTGGAACTATAGGCACCTACCACAATGCCTGGCTATTTTTTGTTGCAGTTTTCATTGTTGTTTAGCTGTCCTGGGCCAGGCTCCAATCTGCCAGCCTTGGTGTATCCTGCTGGCGCCCTAACCACTGTGCAACAGGCACTGAGCCGAAAGCCACTTTTTATGTTACTTATTCCTTTACAATATTGTAAGATACTTGAGAGCAATGAGTAGATTATGTTTGTCTTTAAATTCTCCATAACATTTAGTAAATAATTTACACATTGCAAATAGCCTATAAATGTTTGTGGAGTGATTGAAAGAGTGCATGAATATGGCCACCCACTCTCCTTATCTAATGTCCCAGATGGTGCTCTCTACTTTTTTCCTGGGTCACTCAGGAAAAAAACTAGTTGAGGGACTAGCTATTTTTAGAACTGTTGGGAATGAGATAATACATTACCATTTATGAAGCCCTTTTAAACTTTATTCATTATTATTTTTTCTGTGAGATGCACATGCTTTACTTAAGGGAAGAGTAATGGAGGAACTTATGAGCCAGTATCCCCACTCTCTGCAAAGTCAGGTGAGGCTGGTCCTGTGTGGATTGATGCTGCCTGGTCCACTGAGTAAGAGTTCTCTGACCCCTTATTATAATGTATTTATTTTAAGATATTTCAAGCATACAGAAAAATACAGAGAATCCCATAATAATAATGTGTGTGTGTGTTTGTGTGTGTTTATCACCAAATGCTGTCAAATTCTAAGTTTTTTTTCAAACTTGCTGTAGTTAATTGCTAGCTTTTTAATGCCTAAACTCCAAATTATCAATCCCGGGCTTCAAGTAATGAATTAATTTTTGGAATTAATTTTATTTTCTTCCTTACCAAGACATGATACCCTATTATTCTGCATTTATGTGTCTTTGAATATACAGTATTGTTTGGCATACTTTAAGCTTTATTTAAAGATTATTTACTGTACCTATTCTGAAACTTGTTTTGCTCAGAAATTTTGAGATTTATCTATGTTAATGTTTTAGGTCTAGCTCCCTTATATTTGCTGACATATGGAATTTCAATTTGTGAATATATCATGATTTATTTATCAGTATCTATTAATAGATATTTAGATTATTATAGGATTTTTTTGATTACTAAAAACCATTACACAAATAATTATTTCACATGAGCTGTGTAATCACATATAAACAGCTGATCGCTTCAATAAATGGAGTAAAAAAGATATTTTAAAAGTAGCAAATAGAATATAAACTTCCAATAAGAATAGGTGTCCAATCTTTTTTTTTTCTACTACTCATTGGAAGGACAAGAATTTTGGGGGGCCACACATTAAACACACAAACACTAAGGGAATCTAATGAGCAAGAAAAAGATCCATGTGAATAATCTTCTCGATATCCAACACCAAAGATAAGCAAAATAGATCTCAAGTAATTTGCATGTGGCCCACTGGCTACAAGTTGGACATGCTGGAAGTAGATCACTTTTATTTTTCTGCTTCAGTGAAATTGTCAAAGTATTTACTCAGACTTTGTCCCCTGAAGAAAAAGTCCCCTGAACTTTTTCAGTTCAATTTAGAATAAATAATTTTTTAAAAAAGGGATAATTGTGAATTGGGGGGCTGTATCATGTGCAGTGATCCAAAGATGAGATGGTTTTCATCAGATGGCAACCAGCTCCTGGTTCTGCCTCTGAGTAGTTGAGAGACTTCAGCCAGTGTACTTAGCCACTTTGAATATCAGTTCTTTATAAGTAAAAATGGGGTAACTATTACACCCATTGTACTGCATTGTTGTAAATGAGATGTAACTGCATGAAAACTAAGGATATGCTATACACTAAGGAAGCACAAATAAACAGCCAGAAATTTGAGACTCTATTTTTAGGCATATACATATTTTAAATTTCAGTAATTTAACTAAGCCTTTTTTTTTCATTTCAAGTTTTTATGTGCTATTCACTCTTTTTTTTTTTATTGTTGGAGATTCATCGAGGGTACAAAGAACCAGGTTACATTGATTTCATTTGTTAGATAAAGACCTTCTTATAATTGCGTCCTGCTCCCAAAAGGTGTGTTACACACCATGACCCTCCGCCCCTCCCTCCCTCCTTCCCTTTCACTGCTCTGCCCTTCCCCACCCCCCATCTTCTAACTAGGTCATTAATTGTCCTCATATCAAAATTGAATACACAGGATTCATGCTTCTCCATTCTTGTGATGCTTTACTAAGAATAATGTATTCCACTTCCATCCAGGTTAATACAAAAGATGTAAAGTCTCCATCTTTTTAAATGGCTGAATAGTATTCCATGGTGTACATATACCACAGCTTGTGAATCCATTCCTGGGTTGGTGAGCATTTAGGCTGTTTCCACATTTTGGCGATTGTAAATTGAGCTTCAGTAAACAGCCTAGTGCAAGTGTCCCTGTGGTACAGGATCAAAAGGGAGGTCTAGTTTGAGTTCTCTGAGGGTTTTCCATACTTTCTTTCAAAAAGGTTGTATTAGTTTGCAGTCCCACCTGCAGTGTAAAAGTGTTCCCTTCTCTCCACATCCATATCGGCATCTGCAGTTTTGAGATTTTATGATGTGGGCCATTCTTGCTGGGATTAGGTGGTATCTCAGGGTGGTTTTGATTTGCATTTCTCTAATAATTCGAGACAATGAGCATTTTTTAATGTTTGTTATTCATTATCAGTCTTCTTTAGAAAAGGTTCCATTCATCTCTTTTGCCTAGTGATCTAAGGGATTATTGGCTCTTAATATGTTCATTAATTAGAGTTCTCTGTAGATTTTAGTTATTAAGCTTTTGTCTGATTCAAACTATGCAAATATCTTTACCCATTGTGTAGGTTGTTTATTTGCTTTGGTTGTTGTCTCCTTAGCTGTACAGAAGCTTTTCAGTTTAATTGTTAGTCATGAATAACTGTTATTAGAACAGTAACTTCTGAAAGTGTATCTGGTTTTTGTTTTTCTTTCTTTTTTTTTTTTTTTTCCGTGCTTACTCATTTTCTTTCCTCCACAGCAGGTGTAGTTAGGTAGAAATGGGTCCCTAATTTCCATTTCCTACCGAATGACTTCAGAGAAGATGCATCAACTCTTCCCCGTTGCCTGTGCAGGCTCCGCCAGGGCCGGTCCGCTCCGCCACCAGAGCGTGCGCAGTTAGGTAGCGTGTTGCATGCTCGGCGGTCTGGGATGGAGCGCCATGTTATTTTCTAGTCTTCTATTCATTTTTCAGTAAAAAGAATATCCAAGGAATGTGCCAGAAAACCCGGCAAGAAAATGTGTAGAAAAGGAGGTATGTATAAAAGTGGATATAAAAAATGGGGGGAAAAGCTTGCAGAGGAAGAATAAGATACTCTCCCCAAGGATGATTTGCTGGTGCTGGAAAGTGAATGGTTAGGTGATACTGGGAATAATGAAGTCTCTCAAGGGATAGAAAGACGAGTAAGGAGAGCTCTAGCTGAGTAGATAACTTTGGCGAAAGTCATTGGTGGTGCCCTGTGTTCTGGTGCTAGCGGAATTGGTAAGACCTGAATCTCTGTTCGGATATAGAGGGAAAGTTATTTAGGCTGTTAGGATTCCTAGGAGAAACCAAACAAGGCTGTCTTACCAACTGGTTGCTCTGATCTCTGAACTCTTTTCTACAGATAGAGAGTTGTGTTTCTCATAAAACTGATTACATCAGTCAGAAACCTAGTTTTTTGGTGTATTCTTGACTCCTGTAAACCATATGAATTTTTCATCATAAGGGTAAATTTGTTACAACTATTGGGGAAGTATCATTATTAAGCAACAGGATTTTTTTCTAGTCTATTCGTTTTCAGTGACTCTTCCAGAAGAGAATGAGATTTTGCAGATTTTATACTGAATATTTACAGTCTTAAAGTTACTTTAACATTTTTATATTTATGTTAAACAATTTAAAACATAGGGAAGTGCATGATTCAGAAGCTACAATTAAATCAACCTTCAAATCATCTTCTAGTCAGATTGAGCACATGTAGACACTGACAGCTGCAAGCTTGCCTCTGAATGCAGCTTGTCCACACTTCAGTAAATCACTCATAGCAGAGTATGATTTTCTAAGGCAGTAAATCATCTAAGTGTTATTTTGACCTTATTCATAACATTGTGGAATTTCTGGTCTTCATACAGAAGTCATATTAATATTCTAGTGCTGCATATTCTCTCTCAATGCACATCTGATCTCCTGGCGGGAACGAAGTCAGTTTTCATTACAGCATCCTTGTGTAACCTCCTGGCAAGGGGTGTCTAAATTGTTCTGATTTACCAGGATTATGCTGCAAGGAAGACACTCCATACGACAAAATTCTTAATCATTGATCAGAAGTATTTGAAGTCAATTGAGTTTTGTTTTGTTTTCCTCTCTTTTCTCAAACAATACTGGTAGAATGAGATTTAACCTTGATTTTTTTATTGATGCCATGATTTGAGTTAAAAGCATAATATACTTAAGATGAGTATGGAGGTAACAAAGATGTTTTACACAACTTTAAAAAAGTCTCTTATTTTTCCCCAAAAGAAAACAACTGCAATAATTTACATGCCTTCAACTAGTGTAAGATACTGCAGTAGTTATTGCTATGCACCTTTCAAGTAACGTATAATTAGCTAAATTTCTTTTGACTCTTATCACAAAGATGTTGATTCACAAAATCATAAATAAAGATGCTATAGAATAATGTGTAAGTAGAGCATAGTATGTTAAAATAAGTATGATCAAGAAAAAGATAAATACACAAAAAGGTAAGCTCTTAAATGAGAAAGTGACCTTTCTTCTTATACAACTGTACAGGGAAAAGAACTTCCTAGAAAAATCCTTTTTGTTGTTCTTTGCATTGCTTGTTCTGTGTGCTTTATAAGCGAGTTGGCAGACAGCATGGGCTGTGCTGCTTGCCCTCTCAAGCTCTGCACTTACTCATAATTTGACTGGGGCCAACATCTGTAGACATCCACTTGAGACTTCCTGGACTACGATTCAAATCTACTGTGCTTATGCATTATAAATTAAGCATTCTAAAATGTTATTTGGCCTCGGGCATTTAACATATCCTATTATTATTAAATAAGTTCTGCTTATATATTAACTTTTTGTATATTATCCCAAAGTCTAAATAACAAAAAAATCAAATTTAATTTTTTTTATCAATAGTATTTTTAATTTAAAGAAAAACTGTAGCTTAGCCTTTAAGTAAAGTAGAAGAATTTTTTCCCCCAACTTTCAACTTTTTTTTCTTTTTTACTATGAAGTGTCTATTTTGGCCATTTTAGGAAATCATATTATCTTGGCCAAGAAATTGTTAGTCATTTTATACCTGTTTACACACTAATGTACATTTCGTATATACTACGAGTTCTCCATAATTCTAGTTTGTAAATAATGATTCAGAACTGTGAGAATAGTTGCTTTACCTTTTGTCTAGATGCTAATAAAACTCTGCCCTACTGTTATTTAACCTACTTTTTTTAAAGTGTGTACGGTCCCCTGCAGAGGATGGATTTGCATTTCTGTACCAAACATACTGCAATCTGTGCACACTGTATTCATTTAGAACTACCTTCTATTTGCCAATTATAAACCATGTACTATTCAAGGGGATCAGTAATGAAAGAAACAAAGAACGCTCTTTCCATAGATCTTACAATCAAGTAACTAAGAATTTTCTGTATTTTGGTCTGTATAAAAAAAGAGAAAGTCAGGTGGTACCTCTGGCTCAAGGAGTAGGGTACCAGCCCCGTATACCAGGGGTGGCGGTTTCAAACCCGGCCTTGGCCAAAAACTGTAAAAAAAAAAAAAAAGTCTGTCCCTTATCCAGGAAATGCTGTGTTATGATTTTTTAAATAAGAGCTTTTTACAGTATTTTCCTTTGCAATTGAAGTGGGAAACTCATTTTTATCAATAGGGTGATAAAGCAGGTCCCAGTTGCACGTTTTAATCTAGCTTTTTATATTTTCCATGATAGTTTTAAGCAGATGTTAATTACCCTCTAGATATTTCCTCAGGATTTCATCGTGACAAAATAGAAAAAAAAGGAATGAATTCTTAGAACAAGATGACTACCAACACGTGAACAAGTAGGCAGATACTGTGATAGAGACTGGAATTTTCATCTGGAGGATAGGCGTCTGCTTTTATATAATAGATGTTTTGCATAATTGATCCATTTAATCATCACAGCAACTTTATGAGCAAGGGATATTGCTATCTCTATTTTACAAGTAAGAAAGTAGGCTCTGAGAAATTGGGTATTCTGACCCCATTTCTGCAGCTTGTAGGTGGTGGAGGTAGGTTTGGCCTCAGTTCCTGCCTCTGTTGGACGTGTCCCATTATGCTGAATTACCTTCTGTGATGGTTTCTGTAGGAGAGAGTCGGGTCTCTCCACTCTTTCTGTACTCTTTCTTTTGCACATTCAAAGATGTCATGATTTTTTTCGATTCTATCAGTTGACCATATTTTAGACTAAGTCCATGCTCATCTTACTTGAGTTGAACTAAGTCAATGATAGCAATCAATTCCCCCTAATGTGCTTGATGCTCGTTTTAGTGAAGACTTTAATAGTGCCGCACCTGCTTTCCCACTGTCCAGACCAACATCTGGGCATGCTCCTCCCAGCTGTTATCCAAGAGGAGCTTTTACTTGTTTAGATTCCCTCTGTTTTTCTAGGTTGCTCTCTTGTGAGAGTTGCTAACAAACAGTGGAGTGGTCAAATATTAGGCAGTAAACAGCAGTAGTAGGAACAAGGGACCCAGAGAGTCCACAAACAAATTGATTGGCTCTGGATACTCTGGGGTTATATAGTCTTATATTTTTCCAGCACTTTGACTCTTATTTACATAACTCTTCTGAGATGAATATAGAATTAACTTTTATTTCTGTGGTTGTGAGACATTATTCACCTGTTTTTTGCTTAACCTCAATTTTTGTTATACAGAAATTTAAATCTTTATAGATGTCTCTGGTACAATTCTTTGTTCCTTGAGCCTTTCTTTTCTAGTTTTCAAAAGTATTTTACCTTTGCATCCTCTAGGTAAAAGCCTCTATCTGAGGTGATGTTGAATTCATTCCAGAGCCTTTTCCACAAATTTGGGGTAGGTTTATTTGGTTGGTTGTTTACATTTCACAGAGGGAGTGATTTTTTTTTCCTAATTAAACATGTATAGTAATGACTTGGATCGCCATCAATGGATTAAAACTTTTAAAGGGGATTACATTGCAGTACATTCATTCTTTCTACTCGATTATACATTTCTAACTTACTTATCCATTTGACAAATATTTATTGAGTGCTTACTTGAGCCGATTAAATGCTCTTGGCTCAAGGGAGACATCAATGAGCAAAAGAGGACCATGGAACCTCGCCGGCCCTCCTGAAGACATCCTAGCGTGTAGAGACAGCATGTAAATGAGTAGCACAATAAACAGCTAAATTAAAAATGTGCACAAAGGTGAAAAATAACCAGGGGATACAGGGAGGATCGAGAGCATCCTTTGTAGAGAGCAAAGATAATTTAAAATAAGATGCTCATGGTCATCTCATTTAAACAAAAACTTGAAGGGTATTAGCTGGATATCTGGAAAAACCGTGAAGCAAAGACTTAGTGCAAAGGCATTAATGTGGGAGTCTGCCTAGAATATTTAAAAAGCAGGTGGAGGTACAGCATATCTGGAAAGGGGGACAGAGAGGTAGACAAGGAGATTCCAAATGATCTGACTTCGTTCTTTACATAACACTCTGGTGGGCATATTGAGAGCAGCTTGTCAGAGTTTGGAGAAATGAGGAGAGCAACTGGAAGCTGCCGTGCTCCGTGCAAGACCCGCGCATGGTTCAGGCTCAGACTGGGGTGGTGACGATGCACAAGGTAGATTCTCTGTGTGTTTTGAAAAATCACATTTTTCAGTGAATTTGTTGTTGTGTGAAAAAGAGGAGCCAAAGAAGATACCTAGACTTTTCATCTGAATACCTAGAAGAACAGAATTGCCACAAATTAAGTGGAAAAGGAGGGATGTGCAAGGGTTTGAGGAGAAGCAGAGTGCAAAGATGGTAAGTGTCAAATATGGGGCATGTCAAATTCAAGGTGACCCATAGGCATTCAAAGGTAGATATCAGGGAACCAGGTTCCTGACCAACACCTGAATTAAGTTCAGGAGAGAGGTCTAGGTGAAGATATAAATGGGGGAGTCACGTTGATATAGAAGGTAAGGATTTAAAATCTTGAGGTTGAATAAAAGTAGGAAGTGAATGAAAATAGAGAAGTAAGACACTAAGCATTAGTCCATGGGCCATTTCAACATTATGCAGTTGGGAAGAAAAGGAAATGAAGTGCAGACAGAGAAAGAGTGACATATGGGACTGGAGGAGAACCAAGATGTGTGTATTATCTGTAAATTAAGAAAATGCCTGCGAGTAGACACAGTAATCAACTCTGCCAAATTCTTTTGTGGGTGGTGTGGCCTTTACACAGTGGAATTGGTCTAATGGAGATTTGGAGTTGCTTAGCAAGGAGCTTTTCTCTTTTAAAAGAAGAGAATATGAGAGAAAGAGATCCCGCCTTCTCTTTTAAAAGAAAAATATGAGAGAGGACAATAGATGTTGATTTTGTTACTGTAGGGTAAACGAAAGAAAGAAAGAAATATTTGCACATAGCTAAAAGGGAACAATATAAAATATAGGCACAGAATGGTAGAACTGCTGGAACGTCGTCCTCGAGTGCACGAGAACCGTGGGATTTAACACAACATTGCAGGGTTGGTATTCAAAATGATATGGGTAGATGACTTAAGTTTACATGTACATGGGGAGAAGCAGAGGTGGGACGCTATTCCTGGTCCCATGGTTTCTTTTTAATTGACGTGTAATATTAAGGGAAATTGAGACAGAATTAACACTGCTGAGCTCTTCCTATGGTGTAGGCATTGGCCTTATTAATTTATTTGATAACACAACAAGCCTGTGAGATTTTTATCCTCATGTAACAGGTGTAGAAATGGAGGACCAAAGTAGTTAAAGTATCTTACACAAATATTCATAATTTTTCGGTGATCAACAAACTGTTTCCTTTCAGAGGACTGTTTAGAATGGAGGAGCTAAAACAAAACCAAAAACAGCACAAGAGCAACATTAACAGTCCTGTATATGTGGTATTCCACATAAATAGGTAATAAACTTGGTGGCCAATTTGCTAGTAGAAGAACCACTGCACACTGAAATAATTAGAATGTGTGGTTTGTTTATGCAGTTTGAAGATGAGCAGGGAACTAGATTGAACCAGACATTTGGCTTCCTATTTGAATTAGTAGCCATCAACAGGATAGAGATAAATCTTTTAAAAGCTAGCCAGCTTAAGTGAGAGCTCTGAAATGAAGTAGAAGTAAAGGATTGTAAAGTTTTAAAAGAATAACGTCAATTGTTCCATTGTTGATTGACAGGCAGGGAGAGTCTCCCTAAGCAGATGATTAAAAGACCATTACAGCTGTCCAGTTCAATTGCTCTGGAGAATAGATACTTTTTTTCTTATAGAAACTGAGGTTGAAGTAGAAAACATTTAAGAGTTATGCTATACAGTAAATTCTTTGTAGTTTTCTCCCATCCTTGTCGGGGGTGACTTCCTTAGGTGTTGTTTCTGCACATAGACCATCTTATGAGGTTAACATGCTTGCTTTAATTGACTTCTGTGTTACTTACCATTGTGGATTTCATTGGTAGTATCCTGGACTTACTATTTCTCCTATGAAAACTCTTCTCCCTCTGATCCCCACAGCAGTAGTTTAGGACATGACCAAATTCAAAAATCACACTCTGCGGTTATCAATATCCTAGTAGCAATTACACAAGCTCATTCAGGGTTTGGTAATCTTAAACTCTGGCCTGGAGGTGGAAGCATAATTTCTAATCATAAATCTTCACACAGTCCTTTCTAAGTGGACTAAGTACTTACAGTGTGACCCTTTCCACGTGAGTTGCCTCGGGCTGCAGTAATAGATGACCTCAAACTGGCTAACAACAACAGAGACTCATCCTCTCAAAGTCTGGAGAACAGAAATTTAAAATCAAGGGCTGGAGGCCCTGCAGGAGCACGGACTCGTGTTGCTGACGGGCTGTGTGCTCTGTGTCCTGGAGTCCCATCACTCTCTCTCTGCCTGTTGTCACCTAGCTTCGTCCTGTGCGGGGGTGCCTGTGAGTGTCTGCGGCTTCACGTGGTCTGCTTGAGTACTCAGGCCCACCGCAGCCCAGTATGATCTCACCTTCATTACATTTGCAGAAATATTCTTCCAGATTAGATCATCATGTTAGTTTTCTGGGTTTTCAGAACAAGGGACCACAGATTGCTTGGCTTAAACAACAGAAATTTTTTGTTTCACAGTTCTGGAGACCGCAAGCTTGAAATCAAGGTGTGGGCAGCCCTGCTTCTTTCTGAGGGCTGTGAGGAAGAATTGCGTCTCCCTCCACGGCTTATACACGGCTGTGTTCTCCAAGTCTCTCCATACAACTTTCCCCCTGTGTGTGTGTCTGTGCTCAAAAGCTCTCTTCTTTATAAGAATACCAGTTACAGTGGATTGGGGCCCAACCCGATGACCTTGCCTGAACTGATTACATCTGTTACAAACCTGTTTCCAAATAAGGTCACATTCTCAGGTGCTCAGTTAGGAAGCTAATGTATGAATTTGGGGCAGACATAATTCAGCCTGTAAAGGTCACATTTTGAAATTCCTAATAAATATAAATTCTTTTTTAAATTTATTTTTTATTTCAAATTAATATAAGGGAACACATTTTTAGGTTAATTGTTCTCACTTCCAGAGTGAAGTTCTATTTGTAGAAGAGCCCTTCACCCAGGGGGCGTGTTATATACAATGTGCACATTGGGTGAGATCCCGCCTCATGCCCTCCCTCCTGTTGCCAATTGTCCAATAAACATAAATTCATGAGGGATACAGAAGACAGGTCCACTTTTTTCAAACTGAATCCTCAGAATGATCTTACCATGGTGCCATCCTTATGCCTATTGTATGGGTTGACAAAATGATTACTTATTGGGGTTAAATAATTTGCCCAGGTAACCGGACTGTCAGGAGTTTTGGGACCCCCATTCCTGTGGCACCTGCCTCCACCACAATGGCCCCTCCTACAAATGTGGATTCTCCCTCCTCTTTTGAGAAGTTTCTTCAATTTGCTTTTCTGTATTTTTCTGTTGATATAGGGTACTAGGCATTAGTCTAGAAGCTTTTAAATTTCCAAGTGTTTGACTTTGTGTCAACAAAAATGATTCCTTTTTAAAATAGATTTATTGAATTTAAACATTTTATCCAGATGGTTGCTTATATGCATACATGGTTTTATTTAAAATTAAGATGCTAGCAAATTAAAACTGTAGTACTATTGTTTTTCATTTCTGCTTCATTTGTCATATTTAGGCAATTGAAGGAAGTTTTTTGTTAAGAATAATTTTGAAGACCTAATAGTTTACTGTAATCCTATTCATCTGGAATCTATGTAATGATAACATTAGAGAAATTTAATTATAATGTGTTTTTCACTAAAAAAAAAGCATTGTAAAATGTTGCAAAAAAACAGATTTAAACATTGAGCAAAAGCAATCTTAATAAAAGAATCTGAAGTTATTACAATCTTAATTATAACTTTGAAAAGTAGAAAAATATCTGATTTATCAACAGTGGTCTTAATTTTCTGCTCCTCATTTCAGGATTGAGGAAGAAGTATGCAGTATTCTCTCCCTCTCCCCCCCTTTTATTGAGGTAAATATCTTTGGAGTAGTTATGTCAAAATTAGGATATATTGTCTTCTAGTTTTATTTGTATTTATTTATTTATTTTGAGACAGAGCCTCAAGCTGTCACCCTGGGTAGAGTGGTGTGGCATCACAGCTCACAGCAACTTCCAACTCCTGGCCTCAAGCGATTCTCCTGCCTCTGGCTCCCAAGTAGCTGGGACTATAGGCCCGTGCCACAATGCCTGGCTTTTTTTTTTTTTTTTTGCAGTTTTTGAACCCACCACCTCTGGTGTATGGGGCCGACACCCTACTCTTTTGAGTCAGAGGCATAGCCCCAGCCTGGCTATTTATTATTTGCAGCCATCATTGTTGTTTGGCGGGTCCAAGCTGGATTTGAACCCACCAGTTCAAGTGTATGTGGCTGGCGCCTTAGCCGTTTGAATCACAGGCACCGAGCCTGTCTTCTAGTTTTAGAAAAATGATACTAAACCTTTCCTTTCTTCTTTTTCTCTCACAAAGAGCTCACATTGTCTTTTCCCCTAAAAGCTTTGGGGCTTTTCTTATAAATCTTCTTTTCAGCATCTGACTTCAATTGGGAAGTGACAGGTGGAGGAGAGGGGCAGGGTATAAGTATGGACAGAATGAGCCCTGGACAAATGACCTAATCTTACCCAGGACTTACAAATAAAGCTGCTCCCAGGAAAGCAGGAGGGAGCCCTGGGTAAAATGATTAAGAACATACATATACTTTGTGACTTGGACTTCTAGGGCCCCCTGGAGCAGATCTGTCCCATGGGGGTCTCTGGAGAGAGGAATGCCTGCAGCCTGCTCTAACTCTCCATTCCTACTGAGTTCCCACTCACCATCCTCCTCAGCTAACCACCTTCCCTGGCCATGAGCAGGCCAGGCCTTCCTTTGCAGCTCTAACTTTTCATCTAAAAGAACTGACATGCTTCTCTACGCAGTAACTTACAAGCCAGGCAGATCCTGAGGACTCCGGACCGCTCTATTCTGGGTGGTCTGGTAGCCCCTCAGTGGCTCTGTTTCCCCACGCTGACTCCCACCAGCCCAGCCACCCAGGCCCCCACTCCTGGGCAGCGCAGGGACCAGGTAACTTCCGTCCCTCACACTCTCCCTTCTTCCTCCCTCTCCTCCCCCTTCTAGTTTTCCTCTGCCCCTCCCTCACTCCCTTCCTCTCTCAAAGGCAAAAGGGATGCTGTTGTTAAAAAAAAAGGAAGTGTTTTATATAGGAAATTATCTTCATTTCAGTGAAAACTGAAATAGTCATAAATTTGGATTCTGAGGAGGACATTTTTTCTCTAATGAACGCTTACAGTATTTTGTAGTCCAAATGACTCGGAAAGGCCAGGGAGGAGATTTTTTTTCTGAGGTTCCCCCATCCCCCACCCCCCATCCCCCACCCCCCACCCCATGGTTTACCAAAAGGGCAAGGAAAGAAAACATAAAACTTCATGAAATGTTTGTTGGGGCTTCAGACTGTCACTAGGTGAAAATTTTGACTGTGACGATTAGTGCTTTTCCTATTTTTTCTTACTAATGCTGATTTTGGTGTTGATGTTGCTATACCTGCTTTTGTTTTCTGAGTGCGGAGGGCACTGCCTCCGTTTTCCCTGTGTTACTGTCCCTTCTGTCAGAGAAAGTGCCCGTCTGGGGGAAACATGTGCCTGCCTCGAGCTTGTGTTGCAATAATGCCCTTCTAATAACAGGAAACAGGACATTTTTGTTGATGACCATATTGATATTACCAAGTAAAAGTAAGCTTGATATGTATTCAAATCTCAAAACAAAATGAGGAAATAGCTGCTTCTGTTAAAGAAAAGGTAGTGATGCCGATTTTGGGCACTGTGGTTCCCTATAATAAAACATTTAATTAAATCTTTAAATGTGTATGGAACAAAAAATATGCCTGTACACCAGGCATAACCAAGGTTATAATTACATCAGACCTTATGCCTGAGCCCATCTTAGTGTCTCTGCCAAGAGTCAATGGTTTAAAACTTTCTGTCCATCTGTTTATCTGATTTTTTTTTTTAAGCCTATAGTGTACCTGTAGAAATGGAATCCTTTGGCTGCTGACACAACAGCTGCTGGAGTACAGGCTGCTGCTCTGGGCCCCGTCTCCTCCTGTTGAAGGTCTGCTCTGCGGGGCCCAGCAGGCCCTGGGGATGCTGAAATGGAGAGAGCATCCAGGAGCTGCCGGCAGGGATCCCACTGCCTCCTGTGGGAGGCGGCACCAACGAAATCGCAGCAGTGAGTGCCGGGCCTGGGGAACGCGCAGGGAAGGTATCTGTCTGTGGCTAAGAGATTTTCTGAAGTAGAAAGGGACCCTGACAGTGAGTCCTCAAGGACGAGCACTGTAGCCTCTCTGTGCCTTCGAAGGCTGGTGTAGTGTGTGAGGCCACCTTACTGAATTACTCCAGATGAACATCCCTTCAAATGCTCACTTGAAATGTTTGTTTGCTTGTGTGCATGTGTATAAGTCTCCTCTTACGTTTTTATTTGTGGATATTTTTACCTAGGTGGCAGTTGTTTCCTCATAATAACCTCACTGGGCCAGGCTTCAGAGACACTCCCTGCTCACTGACGAGGGACCGTATCTGCCACAGGGGAAGCTGAGTGCCTGCACTTTGAAAGAAACACGAATCTTGCTCACAAAATAAAAGATGTAGGCTGGAAATAAGAATCCCCACTGTGACAACCCATGGCAACTTAAATATATAGACTTGGTTCGAAAGTAACTTTTTCAGTGTTCCGTTCTGAACACTGAAGGTGCCGAGGGAGAAGGTTTCAAACAGACGAGGTGTTTCCTCTTTGGGAAGCTGGGTTGCCACCCTCCTCTCAGGACGTGACCCCCCAGGGCTGCACAGACACAGCATTGCTTCCTTCTGAGTCCGGACACCTCCTGTCCTCTTCCCACTGCCCCCCAGACATCCTACGCCCAGTCTATGTTCTTCACCCATCTGGCCGAACCACTCGACAGCCTCACAACAGGGCTTCTATTCCCTATCTTGCTCCTGAAATCTATACTACACATAGAAGCTTGGATTTTACTTTAAAGTCTGAAATCAGATTATATCACCCCTTTTGTAATCCCCGCAGAGATTCCCTGTTGCCTTTAAAATAAATGATAAATGTAGAACCCCTTACTGTGGCCTACAACTCCCTACATGACTTCTCTCTGCTGGTACCACCCCCTTCCATATATTTCTCCTTTCTTTCCCCTTTCTAGGCTTGCTGATTTCTTTTTGGTTACCAGAATGACAATCTCTGTCTAGCCTCAGGACCTTTGCACATGCTGTTCCCACTACATTTAATGTGTGATATTTGCCTCTTTGCCTGTCTTTTATAATTCAGCTCTTGGCAAGCTACCACCTTGTCAGAGCAGCCTTTGCTGACCACTCTATTAATGTAATATAGTACTTTCCCAGCAGTCATTCAATTACTTCTCCCCATTTTCCTTTTTTAAATGACATTTTTATCTCCATTTGAAATTATCTAGTTCAGTTATGCGCTTAGTTATTTACTCTCCAACTGCCTAGGAAGAGCGTTTCTCTTGTTCACGGCTATGTGCCCAGCACTCACAAGACATTCAATAAATGGTCATTGAAAACATAAATAGCCTAAGAGACAATGCAATTTGTTTGCAAGAGCCTTCATCGCCCACCACCAGCATTTGTTTGAGTAATACTACACTCGCTATCATCCCTCGCCACACATAGTAAATCCTGTTCCTTTCTACTCTGCAATCACCATTGGCTTATGGCACAGTGCTCCTCAAACGACGAAGATTTCAAAGCCAACATCAGGATTCTTAACTAAGAAATAGCAGCGTTCAGTGGCTCAGTGTCTGACAGATATAACCTGGACTCTGTCGCAGGGGCCCTGGAGGCCAAGTGGCTGCTAACAGCCGAGCCTCTTGGCTATCTGCCTGTGTGCATTACCTCCAGGCTTACTGCCTCCACACTGAGCTTCTATTTTAATGCATCTGTGTAACAGAAACACTGAGAGTGATTCTCTTTTTCCAGGCCAGAAGCTTCATTGTCCCTTCCCACCTTCTATTTTAATTTCCTTTTTCTCTTGCTCAACCCCAATTTACTTCCCCTAACAAATATATCCTCCTTTCTAATTATTTTCTTTTTTTCCCATTTGTCTACCACTTACCTCTGTGGTATGTGTAGGATGTCTTGTACCATTTTCTCTAAGGCAGTGTAGTTACGGTTCTGGAGGGGCAGATCAGGAGTACTAGATGATCTGAGAAGCTGTCTAATGGGATTTATTTCAAGAGTTTCTTATGTAGCATGAAACAGCTCCTCCAGTGGCCAGTGCTGGGGATTCATCCCTCACGATTTGCCCTTGTTGGTTCCTATCACCATTAGCATACACATGTGCGGTCACACTATTATTTTGCTCTTTTTTCTTTTATTAGATATTAACAACTATGGGCTTCCCTGAGAAAATCCAGAAATCCCAATTGTATGGACAGCATCTTAGGCAGAGTTTGGTTGATAAATGAACAACTTTTTCTTTTTTTTTATTGTTGGGGATTCATTGAGGGTACACAGAACTAGATTGCATTGATTACTTTTGTTAGATAAGGACCCTCTTATAATTGTACCCCCCAAAAGGTGAACCACACTCCTTGTCCCCGCACTGCCTCCTTCTCTTTCTTAGCTCTCTCCACCCCCACCCCCTACCATGTATTAGGACCTTAATTGTCCTCATATCAGAATTGAGTACATAAGATTCTTGCTTCTCCATTCTTGTGCTGCTTTACTAAGAATAATGTGTTCCACATCCATCCAGGTTAATACAAAAGATGTAAAAGTCTCCATCTTTTTTAGTGGCTGAATGGTATTCCATGGTATACACATACCACAGCTTGTTAATCCATTCTGGGGTTGGTGGGCATCTAGGTTGTTTCCACATCTTGGCCATTGTAAATTGAGCCGCGATAAACAGTGCAAGTGTCCCTGTGGTAAAAGTATTTTTTTTTTTTTCTGGGTAGATGCTCAGCAATGGGATTGCAAAGTAGGCAGCTCAGATCCCAGAGATTTTCTAGTGGATGGGACAGGCTGAATCTTGGATAGTTGGGGATGGAAAGCCATAGTCTGAGCCTCAGAGACCTAGAACTTCTTGGTAAATCTGGCAGTGAGATGCCCTGAATCTGTGTCTCCAAACACTGCAGAGGCGATATGGGCACAGACTCCCCCGGGCAGGGCTGCCTTCCTGGGATGGAAACCTGTGCAGTCAAACCAACCCCCACACCTCCCACCCCCGGCCTCAGAATGGCTCCACCCTTGATCACGTGGTCTACAATCTGAACATTCACAGCGATTTTTGAATAAGGGGTCCTGCGTTTTCATTTTTCACTGGGCCCCACAAATTCTGCAGCCAGTCTTGCTTCCTGGATTTGCTGGCATTTTCTTCAGACTGCATGCCTTGCTGGGGCTCATAAAATTCTGAGAGATAGTGGAATAAAAACTCCCCACTTACTCCGCACTGTGCACTTTGGATAGTTGGATGAAAGCTCTCAAGTGAAACACTGCCAACGTTTGTGTTTGTACCTTGCCAGTTCCTTTCGCATCTCAGGGGAACAATAAGAAAGCCACATGTTGTCACTTGGGGAAATAAAAGGTCTTTTATTCTCTTATTTTTGTTTTAATGTTTCTTTTCATCCTATCACCAAAGTTACTGTGGGCCTGATAAATTCTGGAACCTGTGCTGGACATGGAAGGTAAAAACAGCCAGACATGGAGCCTACCCATAGGACAATCCAGCCAGGGAAATAGAAATAATTACTGCAGTAGCTACTCCTTGTGCAGTGCCCACTGCAGGCAGGCATTGTTTTATAAACTTACTTATGTAGTTGAAATAAACCCTGGAAATAGTTACTATTTGTGTTTCCAGGTTACTGAGGGGAATGCACAAAGTTCCACAGTTACAAAGAAGCAGAGGCAGAATTCAAAGCTCAGCAGTTAAGCTCCACTGACCGTGCCCTTGGCTGCCAAGTGCAACAGATGCCAGAGGGGATATGAGGGGAATAAGTTCGTGTGTGCAGTAGGATGCTGCGCAGGGAGGGAATGGCCAGCTCTTTCTTGGGTAGGAGCTGGTGAGAGACACTTTTATCCTAGTCATCATGCTTGACAGAGACTGTGAATCAAGCAGGAGATGTTCCCCCCCCACCCAAGGAGGAGGTGTCTAAGAACCAGCTGGAGAGGGGTAGGTAGCAAACACCCTGTGAATCAGAGAATTCACTTGACAGGTGAGCCTGGAGCGCTAGCACCACCATACAGATCTTTGTGTGTGAGGAGCTGGGACTTTTTCTCTAGGTGACAGGAAGTCATTGAATATTTAAGTAAAGACCTGGCATGATCAGACAAGCACTGTAGAATATTCTTTCTGATAGCAATATAAATGATTAGCTCTAAGAATGGTGATAAAGCATGGTAAGGACTAATCAGAAGTTTTCTACAAGGATGTGTGCCAGTGACAATGAGGGCCTCCCCCACGGCAACAGCTGTGCGGTGGAAAGGGGACGTGAAGGTGAGAGATGGCTGTGCAGGTGGATAGTGTTTGAAGATTGCTTGGCTGTGGGGAGGGCTGGGCAAAGGGTGGACCCCAGCACAGAGCAGCGGTTCTCAACCTTCCAATGCCACAATGTATTTTCATTGTTATAAAGGGGTCGCGCCCCACAAGTTGAGAACCACTTCTCCAAGGGGTCTCTGCCCAGCACCTTCCTTCTTCCTTGCCAACCTGCTTCCCTTACTTTCCCTAACCAACCTTTTTAAACATGACTCGGGATAATAAAAAATTAAGCTGGAGAAAAGGCAAAAAGTGTTGACAGCAGAGGAAAAAAGTCTGCAGAACGCACAAGGGCTGGATAAACTATGAACAAGTTGTTAATCTCCCACCTGCCAGATTTAAGACAAATTCTTGAAAATAATACCACAAATATTAATGCATTTTACTGAGTCATCTTTTAAAAATAGAACTTGAGGGTGGTGCCTGTGGCTCAAAGAAGCAGGGCACTGCCTCCATATACCGGAGGTGGCGGGTTCAAACCCAGCCCCAGCCAAAAACTGCGCAAAAAAATAGAACTTGGGAGAGGGATAACTATGTCAGAACAAGACAGAGGCAGGTCCCAGGGAAGCGGGGCAGCGACAGCATAACGGCTCTGCAGCCCACCCAGGGCTGGGCCAGCTGGAGACGAGAAGTATGTGCACAGACAGCAAAATCAAAACCGCAGGCTGTGAAGAAGCAGAAGCACTTCGTTAAATGTGCGCTGCTAGAAAGAGCAGGCAGGGGCGTAATCCACGTAGGTTTTTATTAATGACTAGGCACATGGACATAATTTTTGAGAACACTTCTAAGTCAGAACATACATATTGATGGAATTTGATGTGTTTTCTGAGCAGGTACTGTGTGGCAGGCTCCATACTAGGTACTGAACTACAAATCAAGTCTTTACAAATTAGAGACACACAGATGTGCAAATACTACACTCCCATGTGCAAGCGAACTACAAATAATCAAATATGTATCCTACAAGACTAGAGAGATCATTGAGGGGAGAGAAACATCATAGATCTTCATAAGAATGCAATAACTCATTAGCTTGGGGGGATAAGATTTCTTAAAAGAGAAATGTTTAGATCAGTTGTATCTAAAGGAGGGGTAGATTTTCACCACGTAGAGATGTAGAGCTTTTGTTCAGCAAAGTTTTGTACTAAACTTTTGTGGCTAGTAAAGTCTGGGAACAGTAAATGTCCAATTGCTTGGATTATAGAAAATATTGAATTTGGAAGAAACACTAATTGTGGTAAAACGTTAAAGGGTCTAGAAGACCAAAATGAGGGGTTTTACTATCAACAAGTCTGAATTAATGATTTGGGGGCAATCCGTTATGATAACAAGAAGTATGGTGAGGAGGAATGGGAAAGGTGGAGAAATGGAAGGAGAATGGACAAGAGGGAGTGATGCTACAGCTTATATGCAAGGGGGCTGACAGGAGGGAAGAATGACGGAAAAGATGATAGATTGGAGAGACATTTCAAAGCAGAAATGAGCAGATTGCAAAGTGACTGCATACAGGGTGGACGATGAGCAAGGAGACATTGGTGAGGCTGAAAACAGATTGGAGCCAGGAAGGCTGGGAGGAAAACTATGCTGTTAATAAATCATATTTCCAAATCTACTCCACAGATAGACAAGCTTGTGAAATTTACAGAAAAAATTGATCATATGAATGAATTTACCTTTATTTTCTTTATTCATATCAGTATAAAGATATAAAACCTATTTATGCCTTTGTAGGATGTTCAAATAAAATATTAACCTCATCAATTCAAAGAAATGCATTGAAAAATTCTACTTTCGGGTGGCACAAGTGGCTCAAGGAGTAGGGCGCCAGTCCCACATGCTGGAGGTGGTGGGTTCAAACCCAGCCCTGGCCAAAAAACCACACACACAAAAAAAAAAAAAAAAAAGAAAAATTCTATTTTCATTTTATTATTAAAGAAGGGAAAAAGATAATGCATCTTCTACACTAAAATTTCTCTATTATTGTTATTTCTGAACTGTGTGTAGTAGTAGTTTTCCAAAAGGGAAAGTGATAGGATGTATAATACTCCTCGGGAAAAAAAAAAAAAGTAACAAATAATAAAAGGCTACTCACTGCCGTAGGCAGTGTGAGTATAATTCTCTGTGACATGCCAAGATTGGGGAACATATACAAAGGCAATTACACAGACTCAGCCTGTTTTTCCAGCTATTTAACTGTTCCCAGCAAGTGCAGTGTTTCTCTGCATGGAAGTGGAATGGACCGAAGAATTTGAAAGCAGCAAAACCACAAGTCGTACTAGAGAATTACAGATGGGATTGGTGAGGACTTTCCCAGAGACTCACACATGTAGATCATTGAAACCACGTAAACCTCAGAGAAAGACTGAGAAGACAGAGGTGGGACATGAAGCAGAGAATTATCTAAAGCAGTAACAGAAGCATCTGGGAATATTTGGGCATGACAGAAGGCCCAGATTGTGCTCCATGCTGGAAGGAAAAAAATAGTCTCAGGAAAAAAGGGAGGGAAACATAGAACTAACTGTGAGAGCCTAGGAAGATGGATACGAGTTTATGCTTGTCAGCTGGTCATGCTAAGGCCAGGATTGCATCAGAAACATGTTATTTCACCTTATGTAGTCTAATGGGGCAGATACCACACCCACGGCTTTTAGCATTTTGAAGAAGTATCTTTGAGGCACAAATTGTGAAAATAAATCACAATATGATTCAACTGGAGTAATTGTTGTTTCGTCATTTATGAAAAATAAAAGAGAACAAAATTACTAACGGACCCAATTAGTATATACAACAAGTTGCTGTATTTCCTGCCCAGTAACAGATGTGGGCCTTAGGGACGCGCTCACGGCCTTCCAGATCATTGAACAAATGACTTCTTCACTGCACTGATGATGCCGAAAGAGTTACCAGAGCTTCTAAATGTGTCCCCTTCCTCGAGGGAGTGTTGAGTCCCAGAGAACCTAAACTTAATGGAAAACCGGGCTATCATGATTCCTGAAACAAATAAACAAACAAAAGAGAGAGAGCAAAGAAAAAACAAGTCAGTGCCCTTCCTCTGCCACTTCAGCCCTCTTCAGCAGCAAGTGCACCATGCGGGATTTGCACCTGGCTGTTGACCTTGCGTGCTGTTTCCATGTTGCTCAGCTGCCTGTAAGATGGCCTCTACCTGAATCTCAGTGAAGGTTCATCTTAATAAAGTTTAAATCATTCTCGCATTCCTGTGTGTTCTGTCTTAACTCCTTCTGGCATGCCGGGCAACAGTACTGCTGGATGCCGGCAGAAGTAGAGCCTCTGACTATCCTCAAGGAGCTCAGTCTAACGGAAAAGGGTGTTGGAACAGGCACATAGATAATGTAAATTAAGGCAGCGTGACTCATCCACGAACAAGAAAAACAAAACTTGGAGAGTTAAAGAGAGGAGGGATGACATCTCACGTACATTTGCATGAAGTTAGAGTGGCCAGGTGCTGGGGCTCACGCCTGTAATCCTAGCACTCTGGGAGGCCAAGGCAAGATGATCTCTTAAGCTCAGGAATTGGAAGACCAGCCTGAGCAAGAGAGAGATCCCCGTCTCTACTAAACATAGAAAAACTAGCCAGGCATGGTGGAGCATACCTGCTTTCCCAGCTACTAGGGAGGCTGAAGCAACAGAATTGCTTTTGAGGTTGCCGTGAGCTATGATGTCACGCACTGTATCCAGGCTGACAAGAGTTATATTCTATCAAAAAAGAAAAAAAAAAAGAAAAAGAAAGAAAGAAAAGATAGAGTGAAAATCAGAAAACATTAGGATTTAAGATGATCTTGAATAATAAAGACTTTGAGAGGTGAATGTGGGGAAAGAGAATGTGTGTCAACAAGAGAAAAGGGAAGTGTGGAGGCGGGAAAGAGCCACGACAGTTACGTGGTTGAGGCTGAGCCTGTGAAGGAAGGACTGCCTGGGTGATATCAGGAAGGGCTCTAAACACCAGTGAGGACTTTACATTTAATTTGGTAGGCAAAGGAGGCTACCAGACATTTGTGCATAAGACAGAGGCATGATTAAAACTGTTTTACGAAGATGAATCTGGCAGTTCTTAAACTGATGTTGTAAGACGCCAGAGCTTTGAACAAAATCGTGGGCTTTTGCAATTGTGTCATCTGACAAGTTGATCAGTAATTTTAAAAATCTTATAAATATTTAAATTTTCTTGAAGTCCCATTGATATCTATTTAAAAGGCTCCAAAGGGTTGGCAATAATGATCAGTAATAGCTTTTGTTCTTTTTTTTTCTTTTTCAGTGAAGGACTTGCTTACAGTTCAGAGGCGGTCCTCTGGGCAAGGGGCAGGGCCCTGGCTCTCTGACAGGGGACGGCTGTGGGCAACATTTTCAAGTTTTTTTATAGGAAAAAAGGAAATTGTAATATGTAACCAGTTTAAGGTTTGTCTGCATTTCTCCTGCCTATTTCACTGACTGGGCAAGAATTCTAGTGAGGAGGATGAGTATTCTTCATGCATGGATTTAATGTAGCATGAGCTTGTTTCATTTGTCGCCACAGTTTAAATGCCGTCTTTAAAGTTTTCTTGTCATGCCACTGTTGCTGTTTTCCCCTGTTTCCAAGAAGCTGAACTCATGCAGATGCCTGCTCCCACATCCTGCAGTGAGTTAAGGAGACATTAAAGAGACATTTTCTTCTTTATGTTTAAGAACACGTAGAATGCCCATTTAAATAAATTAGCTGTGGTGTAATATTGCTGTATCTTAGTTTTATCTGTCAGAGAATAATTTAAAACAACCAGCTGTACTGTGTAGGGTTTAAAAAACACTAATGCAAGGCAGTTACTACATACAGTAAGAAAAAGCAGAAGCTATTTCAATTAACTTGATAAATTCTAATAGAATGTAGAGGATATTAAGCAACCAATGATAGTATGCCAAAGACTAATGTATAGCTCACAGGTTGTTTGCTATATTTTTTTTAATAAGAAGATGATAATGCTTCACCATTTCTTTTCACATTTAATTCTATCTTTATTTATTTATATTTTTCATGGGGGCTTCTAGATAGTTTATAGGAGGATGATGGGAGCGTTCTTGAACTTTCCATTAATTGTCAATGATTTCATCCATGTCAGTTTGGTCAGACAGACATAAATAAGGAGTGAGTAAAATACTTTTAATTCTACCAACTTGCCATTTCCCTAGTTGTGATTAGGGAGTCATCAACTCTTTCTGGATTTACTGCACTGTGTTTAAATAGTATTTAGCAGGCAGAGTTCGAGTCATCAGGCAATTGGCATACCCCTGACAGATGTACCACTCTTCTTAAATTTACAGGAAAAATGGGCAGTAATATAAGGTGAAGAAGGAAAAGGGAAGGGATTTTATAATTTTGGGAAAATGCCTTCAGTCTGAATTAAAATTCATATGATGTGTTTTGATATGTGTGTAAGAGTTTTGTGATTGTCCCACTGCCCTGGTACTTTTGCTCAGATGGCAGTTGAATAAACGCATTTTAGCTTTCTAACTGATTTAAGTAAATTTGGCTAAATGGAGCTACATGGACATGTAATCATCATGTCTTTGCATCCTTTCCCGTGTAAGTGCCAAAGGAGTGTGGCACGGTTGGGAACTTTCAGACTCTCCCTTCTCTCAAGTACATGGAGTGTGGCATGGTTGGGAACTTTCAGACTCTCCCTTCTCTCAAGTACATGGAGTGTGGCACAATTGGGAACTTTCAGATTCTCCCTTCTCTCAAGTACGTGTTTGCTCCAACAGTGCTTTGACATTCAATAAACAGTGTTTATTAAATCCCTGCTATGCACTGTTAATAGAGTAAGGAATAAATTTATGTATTGGTTACTGACAAAACATTGAGAAATTATTAACTAAGAAAATGATAAGGGGAAGGGGTATTTATTCAACTTGCCTGAACTATTCATTTGAATCTACTAGAGAAATCCCCGCATGCTTAATGCAACAAAAGAAATCTTTAAGGAATCTATAGATACAAATCAATTGACTTGTGCCATATTTCTGGCAATCAGTACAAAATAGAAATAAACTTACTGTTAGAGCCTTGTACTTCTTTATTCTAGAAAGGATGATAGAAACATCTTTGAAATTTAGTATATTTAATTTTTCATGTAACTAGCAGCATAGATTTGGTGATTAAAATTTTATAAGCAACTATATCATAATATATTCAAATGTATAATGTTCATGAACCCATTCTAGAAAAATTGCTACATACCTTATTGCTACATATCACTAGGGTCAGCTTCAAAGTACTCCCCTTGGGAGGCTATGCTCTGATGCCAGCATCTAGTCCTCCCTTCAAAGCACTTTTTCCTAGCATAAGTTTACAAACTTAATTGTCAGACCTACGTGATGATGCCTCTGATGGCCACTCTAGGAAAGAGTTGCAAATTGCTGTAATGGGTGGACTAGGTCCTGGCATCGGGGTGCAGCATCCTAAGGGGAGCACTTTGGAGGGGACCATAAGGATATTAGGCAATGACATATGCAGCACTTTTTCTAGGGTGGGTTCGTGAACTTAGTTCGCAGACCTTATGTGCATAAAATCTTAGTCTCTGCATTTTGACAATTTTTGGATTTAAAAGATAATAGCTAGAAACGGTCGTAGGAAAGGTGCTTGTTCAAGAGGAATATGTCAAGCGCAGTTTATTTTTATTTTCAGGCCTTTGTAGAATAGGACTATATAAAATTTGTTTCATCTGGCTCTTTGAATTTTCTTTCTTTTTGGCTGAAATCTTATCATCAATGTTTCAAAATTATACCAAAAAGCCTTTAAAATAGTCTGTTCTCTATATAAGGCACTTTGGCAAATATTTTTTCATAGGTAACACTCATTTTTTTATTATTTCTGGAACTCATATCTGCCGTATTTTCCTCCACGGTTATACTGGTGTGTGCCATATATCCCAGATAATCTAGAACAGGTCCTTAAAAAATGATTTCACTATTCAGGGATATTTCATTAGTTGCTTTTGTGATTCTTGATTTATAAATTTGTCATGTCTTTTTTTTTTTTGAGATTTAAAATTCACCATTATAACTATTGGCTTTTCGAATAATTTTCAAAGACTGTACTGATGATTCATAATCTGTTCTTTATTTTAAAAATTATCTGTTACTGGAAATGGCAACACTATCCTAGCAGGAGAGAAATGTAAATTTCACTTAGGGTCTCTTAAACATTGCTGACTGGGAAACAAAAACATTTTCATAGGGCTGGTTCACAAGTAGACTCATGTCTTTTTTCTTGTCCTATATCCTTTACAGGGATCTACCATGGGTTCTGGGTTCAATTGTTTTATTTTTCCAGAATTAGTGAGGTATAATTGACAAAACTTATACATACAGGGGCTGTCAAGAAAGTATCCAGCCATGTAATATGAAAAATAAGAGACATACGTGGCTGGCTGGGTACATGGCCTGTAAGTTGTACAATGTGATGTTCTGATGTACCTCCATGCATGTGAAATGATTACCACCGTCATGTTACCTAAACTTGTCCATCCCTTATAGTTACCTCTTCATTAGGTATGGAAGGGCATCTAAGAACATTGAAGGTTTGCTCTCAGATGAGCCTGAGCATGCGTGAGACCCCATCTCTACCAAAAACAGAAAAATTAGCCGGGAGTAGTGGTGGTGCCTGTAGTCCCAGCTTAATGGGGAGGCTGAGGCAGGATAATCACTTGAGCCCAGGAGTCTGAGGTTGCTGTGAGCTGTGACGCCACACCATTCTAGCTTGGGTGACAGAGAGAGACTTGGTCTCAACATAAAAATCTCTCCTGGAAAATTTAATACGGTTATAGTGTATTACTAACTGTAGGCACCAAGCTGAACAGTAGATCTCCAGAACGATCCCTCAACATAACTGAAGGGCTGTGCTCTTGGACCAGCACCTTCCCTCCTCTAGCCCCCAGCCCTGGCAAGCACCATCCCACCCCTTCTTCTGTGAGCTTGACGTCTTGAGATTACATATGTGAGTGATATTATGTCGTATTTGTCTTTCTGTGCCTGGCTGATTATTTCACTTAGCATAATATTCGCCAGTTTCATTTATGTTGTTGCAAATGTCAAAAGGACAGGATCTCTTTCTTTTTTTAAAGGCTAAATGGTATTCCATGGCATGTGTGTATGTGTGTGTGTGTGAGTGTGTACATGACACACTTTCTTTACCCATCATTCATCAGCAGCACTTGGGCTGATTCCTGTCTGTGCTGCAGTGAGCTTGGCTGTGCGCACGTCTCCTTGAGAGAGTGACTTCATTTCCTTTGGGGATATATATACATATATATCCAGAAGTGGTACTGCTGGATCATATGGTAGTTTTATTTTGAATTTTTTGCGGAATCTGGCGTGGTTTTCTGCTGAACATGTCATACAGAAACATTTGAGATGTGTAGTTTTCCAGCTTATCAGCCCGAGAGCCAGAGTTCTGCTTGCTGTGTGCATCTTCTCTCCCACTGCTGGTGTTTGTTTGTTTGTTTGTAGCAAATGAGTTCATTTCAGCCTTTGGTGTGAAACCAAAGCCACTATTATTTTACCCTTGATCTTCTGAGTAATAGTCTGAGTTTTTCCTAATCTTTAGGAAGGAACATTTATTTGGTATGCTTTTTTCTTACAAGGACTTAGGCTTTAAGTTGTTCAAACAGCCAACTGTATATTTCATCCAGGTGAGACTTTCCTGTTTTATGTTTCACCCATTCAGCAAAATAAGTCATTCCTGGAAATCTGTATGTATTATCTGAATTCTTTTGCTGTTTTCCCACAAGCTTATGTTGACCTTGCATCTGATGCCAGGATTTGCACATTGAACTTTTCCCCTCCGCATCTCCTCTCTGGTGTGAATGCTGGATCCTCTCCTGTCCGTTCCTGTGCTCCCCTTCTATCATATACACAGGGCCCGGCCTGCCGTGATTCCCAAGTTTCATGGAGCCCTGCAGTCCTTTGTAAGGTCTTTTTTTTTTTTTTTTTTTTTTTACATTATAATTTTTTCCATTTTAATGCTTAAAAATATGGAACGCTTCACGAATTTGCGTGTCATCCTTGCGCAGGGGCCATGCTAATCTTCTCTGTATCGTTCCAATTTTAGTATATGTGCTGCCGAAGCGAGCACCCTTTCTAAGGTCTTTTCTTCCTCCCTCTGGGATGACCTTGCTGTATAACATGCTGTTCTTATTGGAGACAGTTTTCTGTGCTTGTTTATAGATGTGAAAACGTCTTTTGTCATCAACCTCAGGTTCATCTCACTTAGGTGGTGGGGAGAAGGGAGGCTGGAGGTAGAAAAATCCCTCCCTCTTATTTTGTGTTTATTTCTGACATTTCGGCCTGTAATGCGTGCACAAATGCCATAGGCTTTGCCTTCCATACTAACCATAGCATCCAACTGCATGCTTGTAAGACAGGGTTAGATGGCACCCAGCTCACGTGCCCTGGGGCTGGTGGGTTCCAACTGGCCTGGGCCAGCTAAACAAACAAACAACAAAAAAAAATAGCCAGGTGTTGTGGCAGATAACTGTAGTCCCAACTACTAGGGAGGCTGAGGCAAGAGAATCACTTGAGCCCAAGAGTTGGAGGTTGTTGTGAGTTGTGATGCTACAGCATGCTACCAAGGGCAACATAATGAGACTCCGTCTCAATTAAAAAAAAGAAGAAAGGTTAGAGAATACTGCAAATTAAAGTTTTAAATATATAGTCAATCAATATATAAAACATTGTTAGTTACTGTCTTAAAACTGGGAAGAATCTTAGAGACAGATTAAACTGCACCTTCATTTTCTTTGGTACAGTAACTTTTGGAGATCTGAAACAACTTTAAATTTTATTCTAAAAAGTCAAATGTAATATTTTAATTTCTTCTCTCAGTGAGGTCATAGTACTTTTTTTTTCTTGAGTCTCACTAAGTTGTTCTGGGTAGAGGGCTGTGGCATCACAGCTCACAGCAACCTCAAACTCTTGGGCTTAAGTGATTCTCTTGCCTCAACCTCCCAAGTAGCTGGGACTATAGGTGCCCACCACAACACCTTGCTATTTTTTTCTTGCAGTTGTTGGTGTTGTTTAGCTGGCCTGGGCCAGGTTTGAACTCGCCAGCCTTGGTGTATGTGGCCGGGGCCGTAACTACTGTGCTATGAGCGCCAAGTCAGGTCATAGTACTTTCTATATTATGCAGCACTATACAAATAACTGTAATTACTGTATAAGCAATTCTATAGATAAGGGATACCCACAATCCTTATCTTTTTCCTTATTCTTCCATTTAATCATAACAGTGAAGGGACCTACCTGGGCTTTAGAATACCTTGTTGGTTTTATTTGATCTGGTTTCTAGACAGAAGGCTCCAATTATTTCCTTGTACATGGACTATATTCCCACACAGGGGTTGATTCATTCTTAGTTAGATTAGCTGACACCATTTCTAATTTCTTAAAAATTAAATATTAAGAATAGCAAAGACGATCAATAGACTATTAACTTAATTATATAACAGATACTTTTTTTTTTTTTTTTTGTGGAGACAGAGTCTCACTGTACCGCCCTCGGGTAGAGTGCCGTGGCGTCACACGGCTCACAGCAACCTCTAACTCTTGGGCTTACGCGATTCTCTTGCCTCAGCCTCCCGAGCAGCTGGGACTACAGGCGCGCGCCACAACGCCTGGCTATTTTTTTTTTTTATTGCAGTTTGGCTGGGGCTGGGTTTGAACCTGCCACCCTCGGCATATGGGGCCAGTGCCCTACTCACTGAGCCACAGGCGCCGCCTGCAGCACATTTCTTTATGTCTAGATTGAGCTTTAGGATTGGCCTCTTTTCATCATCTTCAATTTTTTTTTTTTTTTTTTTTTTTTGAGACAGAGTTACTTGTTACCCTTGGTTGAGTGCTGTGGCATCACGGCTCACAGAAACCTCAAACTCTTGGGCTTAAACAATTCTCTTGCCTCAGCCTCCCAACTAGCTGGGGCTAAAGGTACCACAGCAGCCGGCTATTTTGTTGTTGTTGTTGTAGTTGTCATTGTTGTTTACCGTGCTTAGGCCGGGTTCCAACTGTCCAGCCCTGGTATATGTGGCCAGCGCTCTAACCATTGAACTACAGGTGCTGAGCCCACCTTTAATTTTTTGTAAAATATTTATATGCCCCCAAAAAAACTATGTGAAAACATATATTCAAATCTTCATCCCGTAATAATCTCCTTCATGCTCCATTTTCACTTACCTGCATAGAAAGAAAATAATTTTTAAAATTTCTTTTTGCAAAAAAGAAGCAAATTTTTATTTGCATGCATATGTACAGGTGTATATATACAACTCATTTCTTCTCTTTTCTTACATAAGCTGCGGCATAGTGTGCAGTACCTGTCTCTCTGTTTATCTGCACCCTTGCAGCTTGCTTATTTTACTTAACAATACATCTTGGGTGTAACACAGTTTACAGACTCTTCTTCATTCATTTTCAGCTACATACTTCTCTTCCATCATTCTTTATTCAAATCAGTTTCCTATAGATGGCATCCTATAGATTGTTCTCACTAGTTTGATTTTGCAAACAATGGTACGTGAATAAACTTGCATATGCATACATACATGCATAAAAGTTTATATACCCCTTATATACTAAGACATATAAACGTGTGAGTGTGCATGTGTATATGTGTGTGTGTGTGTGTTTTATCTTTAGGGCAAATTTCTAGAAGGAGGGAATCTCTTTTGTCATGGAAGGTCTTTCCAGTCTCACCTCTGTGACATTGCACACTTTGCACTCCCTCTAGCCATCTGTACCTGTTTTCCCACAGCCTTGCCTGTGTATATGTTGTCAAACTAAAAATTTGCAAATGTGACAGATGAGGAATGGCATCACGTTGTGAGGTGGATCTGAATCTGTGCGGTGATGAAGGTGATCACCTTGTACTGTGTCTAAAGACTTGGGACCTCTTCTCTGTGCTGATGTTTAGGATCACTTTACATATCTGGGATACAGTGTATTTTGTGACATAAATTGAAAGCATTTTATAGTAGAATTTTCCTTTTTCTTTGCCTTTGGTATATCCTAGAACACAAAGTGGTTTTTATGGTTGTATTTAAATTTATAAAGTTTCATTGTTTCCAAATGTTGTTATAATTTAGAAAACTTTCCCCACACTCAGTTTATAAAGGAAGCCGCTCACCTACTGTAATTCCTTCTAGTGCTTATGTGGTTTACTTTTCATCTTCATTAAATTCCCATTGCATTTGGAATGTATTGTGGTCAGTGATTTTAGGTGCAGAGCCAGTTTGATTGTTTTCGAAATGTCCATCCAGTTGATTGAGTTGAATTTACTACAAAAATCTATCTCTTCCTCTATGATTTGAGATACTTCTTTTACTGTGCATTGAATTGCCACACATCCTTAAATTTATTCCTGTTAATCCATTTTGTCCCAGTAGAGCAACATTATATGGCTTTAGTTACAGAGGCTATAAAGTATGTTTTTCTATTTTGCAGGACCCATAACCACCTCTTGTTTTTATTTTGCTTTTTTCGTTTTTTTAATTATTATTTTTTTTTTAGACAAGAGTCTCACTTTGTGTCCTCAGTACAATGCTGTGGCGTCATAGCTCATAGCAACCTCAAACTCTTTGGCTCAAAAGATCCTCTTGCCTCACCCTCCTGACCCCATGTTATTTTTTTTCCTGAGGATTTTCTAGCTATTTTCCCATGTTTATTTCTTTAAATGTAATTTTAACATTAACCTTTGCGCTTAAGAAAATGAAAACTTGGCATTTTTATAAACACTGTGTTTAATTTATGTATTGCTATGCTTGATTAAAATATAGCTACAAATTCTTTGCTGCTTATGTTTTGGGATACTGAGTCTGTTTTCTTTTCCCTAGAATCTGTCCTGGCCATGGCGACTTGCTTATCTCTCACAATGTTGCAGAGGTGACACTTTGGGACTTAGAGGATAGGGCAGAAAATGTCTCACATGTGCTTTCCAGGGCTATTGGAACCTCCTGAGACCCAGACACCACACTCTGAAGAAGTTTAAGTAGCTCCAGAGACAGGCTAGGTGGACAGGAATCAAAGACCCTGGTCACCAGTGCTGGCTGATTCAGCAGCCACTACCAACTAGGCAGCCTTGTGAGAGAGTGTTCTTAGAGGGAGGTCGATCCTCTAGCCCTAACAGAGTTGCTGCAGCTGACGCTGTATGGAATAAAGATGAATTATCCTTATAAAGTTCTACCCAAATTGCAGATTTTTTTAAAAAAGAAAAGAAAGAAAGGCTCGGCACTTGTGGCTCAAGCAGCTAAGGCACCAGCGACATACACCTGAGCTGGCCGGTTTGAATTCAGCCTGGGCCCACCAAACAACAATGACGGCTGACAAAAAATAGCCAGGCATTGTGGCAGGTGCCTGTAGTCCCAGCTACTTGGGAGGCGGAGGCAGGAGAATCACTTGTGCCCAGGAGTTGGGGGTTGCTGTGAGCTATGATGTGACAGCACTCTACCCAGGGTGACAGCTTGAGTCTCTGTCTCAAAAAAAAAAAAAAAAAAGAAAGAAAGAAAGAAAGAAAGAAAAGAAAGAAAGAAAAAGAAATTATTATTAAAGGTTTTTTTTAAGTTAGAAAAGTTTCCCTAGGGAGAATTAAAACTAGACAAGTATGTTTCACATTTCCTACCTTGTGGTAAGATGCCTTTGTAATTTCTTAATACCTTTATTTCCCTACCTTATTCAGTTAAAAAAAAAAAGAACATTGAGAGGATTGCAGTATAATTTATTCGAATAAACATTTTACCTAAAACACATTAATAATACAAATAACGTCTTATAAAATATTAATCCCGAATAGCCTAGCCTTAGAATTATGTTAAAAGAATGAATAAGTTCTAACAAAATCAACTTGTGTATTACTTTTATCTTATCTTCTTCAAATAAGTAACACAGTTAAAAAGCTATCCATGCATCAAGTCCCTTAATTAAATAGAAGGAAAAAAATTCTATAAAAATAAGTAGGGGGCCAGGCTGGTGGCTCACACCTATAATCCTAGCACTCTGGAGTCCAAGGAGTGTGGATTGCTTGAGCTCAGGAGTTCAAGACCAGCTTGAGCTGCAGGTGCATGTGGAATTACTTAAGGAGAGAGTCATATCTTGATGTGCTTGCATTGCTAGTAATAATGATTTTATAAAATTAAAACCAAAATACAAGTATTAGTTGTAAGTAGGCTAGGAATTGAATTAAGAAAATGATTGCAGAGGATGGGCAAAGGAAAAACAGAAACAGTAGAGAAGTGTATTCAAAAGAACCTTGAGCGCAGCCCAACCTGCTACTGGAGGCCTGGCACCTTTAAAGCTTAAGGAGCAGCTTGCTGGACTTTCACCCCTTTCCCAGCGCTCTGGACTGCAGAGGTCTCTAAACAGGCAAGACTGGCCCGATAGGTGGGCTATTCTCCATCTGAGAGAGGGAGTGCGTTCCTAAAGTTAGATATGCAGAATGTTTAAACTTTGTTAAAGAAGGCAAGATTTGCTCTGGACCAGAAAAGGAGATAAAAATATCTGTTTTCTCTGTCACCTTGATAGAACCAGAAACCTCCATCTGTCTGAGTAACAAGCTTCTTGAGTATGAATTGTCACTGCTGTGATTTGCGTGCGGCTTAACTGGGGTCTTCGCTGACGTCCTGCTCTCGGATTGCTTTTCACTAGTCCAACTCTGTTTGTGTTAAAGGTCATAAATACCTTAAAGCAATAAAAGTAAAAGATAAATCCATTCAATTAACATAGTTAGTTAAAGAAATAGTTCAGTTAGAGAAATGCAAGCACAGCAAGAGCCACATCATAATTGTTTGCCTTTCCTTCATGAGATTTAAGATTAAAACCATGGTGTGTGAAACAAACTGGAGCTAGCCTGGGGCTAGAGGCTGCATCTGTGTTAGACCCATTGAGCTGGGTCTCCTGGCCCAGCTCAACTCCTCAGACTTTCCTCTGTCTCTCGTTTTTTTCATTTTCTTTGTTCTCTGGTTCGATCAAGCCACTGAGTGGGAATCATAGCGTTGTTGGGGCTGGTACCTGATACTGATCAAAGGGGGACCCTGTCTCTACTAAAAATAGAAAAACCAGCCAGGCATTGGGACAGAAGCCTGTAGTCCCAGCTACTTGGGAGGCTGAAGCAGGAGGATCACTTGAGCCCGAGAGTTTGAGGTTGCTGTGACGCTACAGCACTCTACCCACGGCAACAAAGTGAGACTCTGTCTAAATAAACAAATAAATAAAAAGTTAGGAACTAATTATTTCTTGGTACGATTGCATCTTTTTAATACTTTAGTATTTCTCAAACTGGATGCTTCTTATGATTGACGTGTATGTTTGATGTAGAGTTTCTCCTATCCCCCAAAGCTCTTATTAAATAAAAAAAAGAATACAGCAGTGAGGAATTATATACACATCTTGAAACATTTTCCTTTTCTTTCCAAACTAAAATTAGCGTCTATAGATAGATGTCCCATAACTGCAAGAAGATTCTTTAGGAATTTTGTTTGAAATGGCTGGTACAGTAGATAGATGTCCTAATTTCCAAAGAAGGTAAAAAATTAATGGATGGAGTATTCAGATTTTTCTGCTAAAGCATTGCCCTTTTTAAGCCATATATATATAATCATATAGCATGTATATATATATAATTACATACATATAGACAGATAGATTAGATAGATAGATAGATAGATTGATAAATAGATACATAGATAGATACATAGATAGCAGTCAGAAGAGTGGTCATAGATGCTGAAGTCAAACTACTTGGGTTCAGATTCTAGGCTCTTCCATAGCAGAGCCTAGAAAATTTTGGCTTACATTCTTGTTTGCCGGAGTATTCAACAGCTAATACTTATAAGGCACAAGTAATTGCATATACTATGAATCAGGCAATCATGAGTTCAATTAAATGAAGTTAAAAGGCAGGGAAGAACTTGAAAAGGGGGAAAGCTAAATAAGTATTTTAGGGGGGAAAGGACAGAAAATATAGGGCAGCAACTTTGTCACAGGATTTATTTAACCAGCTGCTGTTCCTTTGCCTCAGCATCTCTGTAGCACGTCTGAACGGTGCTTCTGCAAAGTTTCCAAGCCTTTAGAAAGTTCCCAAACCCAAATATTACAGCAACTAATTCTGTTACGTACACATGTTGGTACAGTTGGATATTTTGACAGAGTGTAAGCAAAACTGGTTCTAACAAATGAATTTGGTTTTTCCAAAATGTGTTTCTCTTCCAGTCCATTATCATTTTGAATTACATTTTCGGGTGCATGTATGACAGGTGTACTTACCAACTGTGTCTAAAAAAACTGTGTTTTGAAAAGAAATCTACATTGCAAACATTGAGTTGCTTGTCCTTTCTTCATGTTAAAATTGTTTCTGCTTGAATTTGTTTACTTCATTTTCTTGGGTGTATTTATTTATAATTTATACGCTGCCTATACCCCAAATGACTTTAAGATAAATGATTTTAAGATGTGTGTGTAGTGTAATAAGATCATTAAAGATAGCTCAAATAAGAATCACTGATTAAAATAAGTGCTCCAGGTTAATCCGAACAGTAACTATCTAGCATGGAAAAAAACTGGTTACTGTTTTCTTTTTTATATCCTGAACTCTGAAAAGCATTTATTTGATAGTTCCTACCTATGCAGAAACAATACTTTCTACGGAGCCTTTCAAAACATACAGAGCTGTTCCTTGTGTTCAACCAAAGATGTACCATGTGAGTACAATCGAGGGAAAGTGCAGTTGGTTTTGATTTAGGGTAATTTCACTGCTTGCTTGTTTCTTTTTGGTGAGACTCAGCTAATGTGGTCTCGATATCTTGCCTTGTGTTCAGTGACAATTAGATTATTTAATGAAGTATTTTTAAAAAATGGTCCCTGCCACTACCTGCATGAAAATCACCTGAAATTTTGTTAAAATTTATATTCCAGGTCCTCAGCATAGTTTCAATCAGAATTTTCAGGACTGGATTATATTACTTGACATCCTCAAAGGACTGTTATGAACACGAAAGATGGAAGTCAGTTTCTTAGGAAAGTAGTCCCTGGGGGAAGAGGTCCAGGGGACTCTGAGTCACAAGGTAGTTGAGACTTGAAGGCTTTGGATACTCCTATCCCAGGTTTTACAACAGGTAAGTTGATAATTTCACCTCAGTATCTTCCTTATCTAAAAAAAAAAAAAAAAAAAAAGAAAAGAAAAGAAATCAGACTCATGGAGATAAAGAGTAGAATGTTGGTTACCAGAGGCTGCAAAGGGTAGTTGAGGTGAGAGGGAGAGGAAAGAGGGAAGGGTTAACAGGCCCGGAATGCAGCTGGAGGGAAGGGATGAGATCTGCCATCAGCAGCAAAATAGGTGATCATAGTTGACAACATATTATATTTATTTATTCATATTTGAAAATAAAAAGCGGAAGAAGAATGTTACCAATGCAAAGAAATGATAAATGCTTGAGGTGGTGGATCCCCAGCGACACTGATGTGATCATTTCATGTTGTATCCCTGTCTAAACCCCACGTGTAACCCATAAATAGGCACAGCTATTATGTATCTATGATAATTAAACACTTTTTAAATTTAAAAAGTAAAAATACTTACTAGAGGAAGTCATTTTGTCTTTCCTACCACAAACAATTATGATGAGAAATTAGACGAAAAATGGTAAAATGCTTTGAAAAAATATGCAATAAAAAAAAGAGGAGTCCATTTTTATTATTGTCATGGAAAACATGTAGAGTTAAAAGTCCTATGACATCGCAGAGCATTGGGGGCTCATGGTGTATTTGAGTACTGAATACACTCCCTGTGGTATCTAAGATAAGGGGGGCTGAGGGAATCTAGGGATCCTTCTGCTTCTCAAATAGAGTTTCAGACAATTCTTCTATCTTTAGATTCGCCTTCCTCATCCTTCCAGCTACTTGTGCTGCCAATTCCTGGGCGTTTGGAGTTCTACTGCGCAAATTGAGTTGGTTTTTGACCTTCTCTCCTGCCGACGTAGGAATCAACTTTCTTAGCAAAGATCTGTTTCTTGTTTTTCTGCATTCTAGATTTCAAAATAGTGCTATTTTCCTTTCTTTTCTTTGTATGAATTTTTTTTCCTCTTTTAAAAGCTTTTTGTTGTCTTTTATAAGGACCACCAGGGAATAGGGGGGCAGTTTTTGGTTTGAAATTATTATTTTAAAAATGTAAGTGCTTTCTCTTTGAAAACAATTAGCTTGGAACTTGATTCACACACTTGTTTTAGGATGTTTTAAAATATGGTGCATGTATTTTGCCTTCAGCTGAAAAAATCAGAATCATCCCACCCACTCCAAAGCCCCAGTTCTAGTTGCTTCATTCTCAGTAACAAGAAAGCAAGAAAGGAAAAAAGAAAGGAAAGGAAGGGAAGGGAAAAAGAGAGAAAGAAAAAAATGACAAACATTGAGAGCCCTGGAGGAGGGAGCTGTGAATAATGGGTATTAATTTGGAAGAGCATACGGGGCGTGATCCCTGTGTGACTGCTCTGACAGCCATAAACCTAAGTCTGTGAGTGGGGGAAGACTTTCACCAAAACATGGTAATGGATTAGCTTTCAGCAACCCTACCAAGAACACATAGACATTTAAAGGAAAGAAAGGAAGTGTCACAACTTTAACATCTAAGTCGGAAAAACTTAACAGACACGGTTATAATTTATATTATTAGTAGATGGTGTGTGGTGCGCATTGACACCCTGAGTCCAGGATACCACATAACACAGCTATTCACAATCAGGAGGACGCGGGGCATTTGCAGGCAGAGGTCCCAGCTCTTCCTCCTTTTGCAAAGGTCTGTTGCTACCAGACACATTTCAGGAAGCCATTGAAACCTAAATTACTCTTTCCATTGACACTCTTCTGGTTGTAATTCCATTGCTTTATAAAAGGGACAAATAGCTTGGGACAGATACATTGTGATGAGAAATAAGAGACGCAGTCTGCCTTAGGGTGGAATCTAGGCTAGTGACATACAAGAAGAATAATCTGAATTCTTATATACGTGAGTAATCCTACTTCTAGTCTATACTGAAGGATTATGAGTACTCTAAACTTAATATGTAAAGGGCATAGAACCATCCAGCTCCTTCAGATGGCTGTGAATCTGTCTAGGAGTAGGCGGAATGTGTAGGCTTTTGCAGAGCTGACAAAAATCAATCAGGGTGAAGTACGCATCAAAGCTCTTTTGCTACTTTGCTTGCGTTCAAAGCTAATGGTACTACTAAAGTAGGACTTGCTTGTGAATTTGGCTCTTGCTAGTGTCTTCCCAGGTCTCTGTTTCAAGGGTGTGGAGTTGATTCCTGTGCTGAGGAATTGCGTCCTCTAGCACAGATCTCAAATGATCCAATGGGCCAAAATGCCTTTGTGTGATTCAAATGCATGTTGTAACATGTTCGTACAGAACTACATGTATATGGTTTATGCAGAGCCATTGAATGGAAATCCATTCTCAAAGCAGAGCTATCCTATAAAAGAAGAAAATTAATAATCAAAGAGGATGAATCTACCAGGCTGTCTTATTTGAGGTGCCTGTGAAGGAAAACACGCTACTATGGCATCCTCTCCTCTCCAGCACAGAAATCTAACTCCAGGAACTTGAAGGTGAGGGCTGTCTCATCGGGCATGTCCACGGCCCTTACCTTCCATTGCCTCTATTTGACATTCAAATAGAAGAATCTTGTCTTACCTTCAGCATTAAGTGAACAAAACAAGTAATAAAATACGCAGTGAAAATAAACTATAGGTGTGGAAGGATTTTAAAGTTCAGAAAGGTGTCAAATTCTGAGATGTGCATTCTCATGATACACAATATGTAAGCTAGTAAAAACAAAACTGATTAAAGGGAAACCACACCTATTGTATTTTTTTCCCCAATGAGCAAGTGGTGAGTTCTAGACTGTTCTGCTGGCTGACTCCTCTTTTTGCTGACGTGTCAACTCTAGGTGACAGCTGAAATGACAGTCACTGTGTGACATAACCATCCACCTGGACTGCACAAGGACACTTCAGAATATGAACCATGAGGGAGTCATAGAAAAAGCAAGTAAATATGACCAGAATCTCTCAGTACTTAGAACTTCCAGAGCAGCAATTTAAAAAGCAGCCTTGGGGCGGCGCCTGTGGCTCAGATGGTAGGGTGCCGGCTCCATATACCGAGGGTGGTGGGTTCAAACCCGGCCCCCACCAAACTGCAACCAAAAAATAGCTGGGCATTGTGGTGGGCGCCTATAGTCCCAGCTGCTCGGGAGGCTGAGGCAAGAGAATCGCTTAAGCCTAGGAGTTGGAGGTTGCTGTGAGCTGTGTGAGGCCACGGCACTCTACCGAGGGCAATAAAGTGAGACTCTGTCTCTACAAAAAAAAAAAAATAATAATAAAATAAAAAATAAAAATGAAAAGCAGCCTTGGCCCACAGGGTCTTTGTTGCCAGCTAACATATTGGGTTTATCACATTAAAAAAAAAAATCTTGATCCTTGATTCACAATTTTTTTTTTTATTGTTGGTGATTTATTGAGGGTACAATAAGCCAGGTTATACTGATTGCAATTGTTAGGTAAAGTCCCTCTTGCAATCATGTCTTTCCCCCCGTAAAGTGTGACACACACCAAGGCCCCACCCCCCTCCGTTCGTCCCTCCTAATTTCTCTGATGATTAAAGATGATGAGCATTTTTTCATTTGTCTATAGGCCATGTGCCTATCTTTTTCAGAGAAGCTTCTATTAAAGTCCCTTGCCCACAATGAAATGAGATTACTTGTTCTTTTCTTATTAATAAGTTTGAGTTCTCTATGGATTCTGGTTATCAAACCTTTGTCAGAAGCATAACCTGTAAATATCCTCTCCCATTCTGAGGGCTGTCTGCTTTACTGACTGTGTTCTTGGCTGTGCAGAAGCTTTTTAGTTTGATCAGATCCCAGTAATGTATTTTTGGTGTTGCTTCAATTGCCAGTCCTCCTCATAAAGTATTCTCCCAGGCCAATTTCTTCACCTAAGCACCTTTTTGCTATAATGTAGAAAAAAAACTTGGCATAAAGTCTTGGTGTAAAATAACAAAATGATTTATGTCCTGCTTGATTTACAAAGGCATTTTTCTTTATGATCGAATAGCTCAGTCTAAGGGCTATTGAACAGATATTAGGAGCCCTTTTGGTTCTGGGTGGATCAGTTTGTCTTTCTGGGCTTCCCTTTCCTCATCTGTAAAATGAGAAGGTTGTCCTAGTTGAATGTTCTCAAAGGTTCTCTTCTAATTATAACATTATGTATTTTACATTTGATTACATACTGTGTAGTATGTAATGCATCCAACACTTTGCTGGTAAATTTAATCCATGTAGGTGAATAACTTGAATGTCTATCAAACCATAACTGTTAACTTAATTAACAAGAAAGATTACTCTCCAAAATAAAAGGTCAGCTTTCCAGTTTGAAACAATATCAAAGATCGTTATTTTACACGTAAGACTCCATTTCCTTAACTAGTGTTTCTACCAAATAATAATAATAATGATAATAAAGAAATGATATTACAATGTACATTCTAAAACATTTATCTTCCAGCAAAGATAATTGCAACCCATTAAACATATTGTCACCCTTCAGTAATTGTTCATGCATATTAATTTAAAGAAGAATGGAGTGTTCCTTCATTATCTGGTTTTCTGGGAATAATTTCTTTCAAACAGGGTGACTATATTGCAATGAAATCTTTATTAACAGTAAGTTGTCCAAGCAGTGGAAATGTTTCTGGCTATTTTGTATATTTTTCATTCATTCATTTTCAGCTGAAGATAAAGAATTCCCAAACCGAGTAAAACTGTGATGAAGTGTGCCCCTAGTGCCCTGCCTCTATTTTTTCCTGTTCTGGTCAGATTTCCAGCTGGACAACTGGACTGAATTGACTTTGTCATCCCATCCCAGGCTTCTTCCAGGATGTGAAACCTGCCCTCCCCTGATAGGTCCCGCACGAAAGGAGTTTTTCTTTGCCCTGTGCCTTTCCTCTGTAGCAAACCCATTCTCCCCTCCACTTCTTGCTGCCCTGCTCAATACTTTGCACTTTCTGCTGAATCCTATTTCATGTTGTCCAGGCTATGTGACTATATTTTGCTCCATATTTACTGATATTAGTGCAGCAACATTTTCTCATCCCTAATACCATACCTTTATGCTTCCTGTGTTTTTTTTTTTAAACTAACGTAATGAATTTCCTGGTCAGAGTATGTCACTGGATTGCAGCACCTTTGCAAATTGGAGGTCACTGAACTAAGGTGGAAAGCTCATTTCCTGGGCATAGTCAGAATGTTATATTTTGTACTTAACAAAACTTAACAAAACAGTAGCTTATACTTTGAATGGGATTTGGTGATTTTCCAAGAACTACAGCGCAGTACATTATAAGCAATACTGAATATGTACTACAACAATTTTATATATATTGAGAATTCAGAATACACTTCTGTGCCTCAAAGTAATCATTATGCACACTAATTATTGTTGTACACCACAGAAATAGAGTTAGTAGAGGTTTCTTTGGACAGAAGGGCAGATAAATCAACCTCCCTGTAGTTAATTCTTTAGATGGTGCATAATCCTTTTATGCAAATGCAGATCTTCCTGCAGTTTACACTGAGGTCTAAACTCTAAAAGTTATGATGTATGTAAAAAAATTCAAATCCAGGAAAGTTCTTTGTAATGTACTTGACCCCGGGATCATTAGAACATTTCAGCACAACTTAACTGCCAATGGAAAGAACTGTGCTTTAAAAAAGTTTGAAGCAGCTGGAACAAAAATCACATTAAGCATAAAAGTTACAGAAGAACGTATTTCAAAAAACAATTAGAGGGCTAATTGTTGAGGCACATGCTTCCGTGTCTGTGAGTTCTGGTCACAAACTATAGAAGTATAGCTTCAGGCTTTAAAATATGATTCTGGAGTCACTGGAATAAGCACATGTCTGTAATAGGAGTGTGCCACTTATGAAGTTTGTGCAAGGACAAACTATTTACTTTTTTGAAAAGGCAATAACTGATAAGATCCAGTTTCAAACGGCCTAAATATTCTTCATCTCCACTTGCTGCTTGCCACAAAGGGTCACAACAACATTTAGTGTGTTTATCAATTGCTTAATGCATAAAAGAGATGATCATAACTTTATTTAATCTAACATTTATGAATTTTATAGAACTTCAGAACATAGCTTCATGTCTATATGCCTATATTTGCCATGTTTTTGTACAAGGAAACATGCGAGTGCAGCTCTTATTTCTCCCCAAGTGCAGGCGTGTTGCATCCATTTATCCAGCTCACTCAAATAAGGCTTAATTAAGTTACCACAGTGAACAAGGCCTGAGACGTTATGAATTAGACATGAGGAATGTGTTTATCAATTGCTTAATGCATAAAAGAGATGATCATAATTTTATTTAATCTAACATTTATTAATTTTATAGAACTTCAGAACATAGCTTCATGTCTATATGCCTATATTTGCCACGTTTTTGTACAAGGAAACATGCGAGTGCAGCTCTTATTTCTCCCCAAGTGCAGCTCCTATTTTCCCCAAGTGCAGGCGTGTTGCATCCATTTATCCAGCTCACTCAAATAAGGCTTAATTAAGTTACCACAGTGAACAAGGCCTGAGATGTTATGAATTAGACATGAGGAAGACACAGATTTCCAACCAATGTAGGAACAGTCTAGAAAAACAGATCAACGATGTTTTTGTATACAAGAAAGAAAGACCATGTCCTCAAGAGAGAATAATAGCAGGAAAGCCATAGAAACATGAATGTTGAAGAGGATTTGGGGATAAAATACAACAATACTAAACACTGTTCTAGGCATGATGCTAAGGGTTTCACATTTGTTATTTTAGGCTATTCCCAAAACCATCCTTCAAGTAAGATTTCTTTCCCTTTTGTACACATAGGAAGCTGAGGATTAGGGAGTTAATAACTTGACCAAATTTACACATCTAGTAAAACCTCAGAACTGTGATTTCAATCTTTATTATTAATTTCAAATTAATATGAGGGTACAAATTTTTAGGTTATACTGTTCTCACTTCCAAGGTAAAGTTCAAGTTGTAGAAGAGCTCTTCACCCAGAGGTATGCTGAATACGCTTGCTTGGTGCACATTGGTTGAGAACTCTCCAGATGCCCTCTCTCCTCCATCTAATCGCCTTCCCTCTTTCCCTCTCCCTTCTCCTCCTTCCTAAACTATTTTTGTGTTTTATCCTTATTAGAACAAATGGAATTAACAGAGATACACAGAACATTTCATCCTAACAAAACTTAATACACATTCTTCTCATCAGCCCATGGTTATCCTCAAAAATTGATCATAACTTAGGACACAAGTGTAACCTCGACAAATTCAAAAGAATAGAAATTATTCCTTGTATCTTCTCATACCATTGTGGGATAAAAGTTGAACTCAATAGCAACAGAAATCTTCATCCTCAGACAAAGTCATGGAAACTAAATAACCTTATGGTGAGTGACAGCTGGGCTAAGGATGAGATTAAAAAGAAAATGGAATAAAATGATAATGAAGACACAAACTCTCAAAATCTGTGGGATACTGCAAAGGAGGGGAATTTATTCCATTAGAAGCCTTCATCAAGAAAACAGAAAGAGAGCAAGTCAGCAGCCTAATGGGCCATCTCAAACAACTAGACAATGAAGAATAGTCCAAGCCCAAACCCAGCAGAAGAAAAGAAAATTACAAAATCAGAGCAGAATTAAATGAAATTGAAAACAAAAGAATCCTTCAGAAGATCAGCAAAACAAGAAGTTGGTTCTTTGAAAAGATTAATAAAATTTATAAACCCTTGGCAAGACTAAACAGAAACAGAAAAATAAGATCTCTAAAACCTAATCAGAAATGAAAAAGGGGAACTAACAATGGATACCACAGAAATACAAAAGATTCTCAATGATTACTAGAAAAAACTCTATGCCCATAAATTTGAAAATGTAGAAGAAATAGACTAAACCTGGAAACGTAGCACCTTCCTAAATTCAACCAGAAAAAAATCAGAATTTTTCAATAGACCTATATCAAGCACTGAAATTGCATCAACAATACAAAATCTCCCAGAAAAGAAAAGCCCTGGACTAGATGGCTTCACACCAGAATTCTACCAAACCTTCAAAGAGGAATTAGTTCATGTATTACATAACTTGTGCCAAAACATAGAGAAGGAAGGAATCCTCCCCAACACCTTCTATGAAGCAAACATCATCCTGATTTTAAGACCAGGAAAGAACCCAACAAAAAAGGAAACTATAGGCCAATATCATTAATGAATATTGATGCAAAAATATTCAATAAGATCCTAGAAAGCAGAATACAGAAACACATTTAAAAAGTTATGCACCATAATCAAGTGGGTTCTATCACAGGATGCAAGGTTGGTACAACATACATAAATCCATAAGTGTAATTCACCACAGAAATAAAATAAAAAAACAAAGACCATATGATTTTTTCATTTGATTTGAACCTTATTCTAACTTAGAGGCCTGTGCTTCTTAAAACACTGTGTCTTCCCATGACTGGCTTAGCGTAGCTGGAGAAGAGTCTTCTAGGGAAAGTGGCAGAATCACTATCTCTTTCCCAGGCTTGGAAAGGCCCACAGACCACATACAGTGTATTTGTACTTTTTCTGATCCTCAACATTTCATTTATGAATGTAAGTTATCTAGAGAACTACTGTAATGCCAAATACTTCTTCTGTCAGGTCTGTAAGGGGCAGATAACAAATACTTTCTGGTATCTTAAAACTGTAGAATTTCATTCTTAACAAGGCTTCTTATAATATGCAAAACATACCCAGTTCTTCATATGTACACCATTTATCTAAGTGCATCTCCTTTCTTCTCATCTGTCCCATTCACTCCCAGAGACACGGCCTATACCGCATCATGGGCAGCACCCCTGCACCCCTTGCTTATAAAGAGGCACTCTCCAGCCACCAGCAGTTTCCCCCAACTTATTCTCAAGGCTCCAAATATAATGTGTTCTTCAGTTCCACCCAGCAATGTAGTTATTGAGCCAAGCAACAATTCTCTCTTTGCCTTGCTCTTCTTCCTAGACTATAATCGCCTGCTTATGTGTTCATTCTACTTAAACATGACAGGAAAAGCCCAGCCTGGGTTCAATTCTTGAACTTCCTCTCTTTAAAGCTGTACTCACGCCCTTATTTATTTTATCCAGAATCCTGGTTTGAATTGGTATCATGAATTAAATTTGAATCTCTGCTCCAGGCCTGTCCTTCAGTTCAGACTTGAAATTTCACTGCTTATATCCTTCCTCCAGTTGGATGTTCAACAGCCACCTCAGACCTAACACGTCTACACTGCACTTCCTTGCACAGTTGCTTCACACTAACTCCAAACTTCCAGTGGCTCCGGCCAAAAATTTCCAAGTCGTCCTTGATTTTCATCTTTCCTTCATGCCCTTATCTAGTCTACCAACACATTTTGTTGGCTCCCCCTTCAAAACACATCTGGAATCTAATCTTTCCCCACTATATTCACCCTGAACGAAAATATCATCAACTCTCACCTGGATTCAAACAACCTTAACTGGGTCCCCTCTTGCTGTTCTTGCTCCTCTAGGCCAAATTTTCATTCAGTAGCTAGAGTGCTTATATTCCAACCTCAGTCACATAATTGTATTTCTTACTTTCAAACCCTCCAAATCACTCTTTTCCATCCAGCACAAGAGCCAAAATCTAAACAATAGCCCATAAAGCCTCCTAAAGTCTACCTGCTGTTAATCTCTGAGCGTCTTTCCCTGCTCTCACTTTCCTTTAGCTGTACTAGTGTCCTCATTCCATTTTTTTTAATTTAAAATTTTTTAAGGGACCACAATGTTTTTGTTACATGGCTCAAATCAAGACTATAAACGTGTCCATCACCTGAATAGTGTTCATCATACCTGTTAGGTGGGTTTTGTTCCTCCTCTCCTCCCCGCCCCTACACTTTTGCTCAACTTCCAATGACTTACTTCCCTCTGTGCATCTGTGTGTGTATAGTTCCGATGTATTGGACAGTACCTGTGATTTTTGTTTTTCCATTCTTCAGATTCTTCCCTTAGCATAATTGTCTCATTCTTCCTCAGAGTAGGCAAGCTCAAGCCTAAGGTCCTTTATGTGACATTCTCTCTCCCAAGAATGCTGATCCTCCAGTGTCTGCGTTGTGTGGTCCCTGGGCACTGCCTCAAGTGCCTCCTGACCCTCTATAACTAAGCTCCATGCTCTGTGGAGTCACATGGCCATGTCCTCCCTATCCTCCTTGCTCTGTTGCACTTTTTCTCTGTAGGTTTTGTTGCCGTGTAGCTGTATAACTGATTTATCAGGCTTATTATTAGTGCCCCCTATGGTTCTGTTAGTAAGGGATCTTCACCTATTTGTTCACTGCTGTGTCCCCTGGATTTAGTGCCTAGCACACAGCTGGAACTCAATCAAAATATTTGATGAATACATGGTACATCTGTAGGAAAATGAATAATAGTTCTATCACAGATGCAACGAACATGGGGAAATATTCATATATGTTGACCAAGTCTGAAGCTTCTTAAGCACCTACAGTCTATACTAATATTTTTCTTTCTCCTCGTTCTTTTCATTTGTATCACACATGTCCATGTACAGAAAGTCTATTTTTTAAAACATTGTATATGCCAGCACGCCATTCATTACACTTTACATAACTTACACATAAATTTTGGTATTTGTCACCTTCAATCACTTACCACAAATGTACTATGAGATGCCACCTAAGATGAGACGAAGAACTTGCAGTCTATTTCTGAAAGATGAAACTCTCAGATCAAGGCAGGGCTTAATTGTTTAAGAGAAGATCATTGTGTAAAAAAAGAACATCAACTTTCCTGATAGTATTGGCTTAAAAAAACTTTAGAAATCAGGAAGAATTGTAGGTACTATACTTGCTGTAGTTTGGTGATTTTGTTTAATGAATGTTTGCAATATATTTATTCTCTTTTTAAAAACTGGGACAAAACTGTACTATCTGTATTGTAAATTCCTATCAGTGTTATGACATCATGTTAATATCATACCGATGTTATCTATTACATTATTTAATACCAAATCCAAGGTCAAGAAAATGAATTATTGCACGGTTCTTATGTTTGGATTATGATCTTTCCTATTAACTAGTGGCAGAAAGATGAGATGCTAAAACATGAACCCTTTTTCTGTGAAGTACTACTGAGACATCAGTTTGTTATGTCTTTATTTTTTACTTGCACAAATTTATGGGGTGTGTGTGCAATTTTGTTACATGAATAGATTATGCAAAGGTTAAGAGAGGGCTTTCTGGGTATCCGTCACCCAAACAACACACATCGAACCCATTAACTAATTTTCCCCTCCTTCTCCCCGTCTCACCCCCGCCTCACTGTCCAGCATCCCACTCTCTTTCCATGGGTGCGTATCTGTTATCTATATATTTTTAATATAGAAATAGAATTTAAAGTATTTCCCACCTCACCTGACATTTGAAATGCTGTGGGTACTTTGGGACCAGTTTTCAAAGCGGGCCAAGCGCTGGATGGGTGGGGGCGAGAGCCCTGAAGTGAAACTGGCTTTAGGGGCAGAAGCAGGAGCAGACCGACTGCCAGACCCAGTAGCGAGGTTAGAGTACCGAGGGCCGCGTTTGGGATCCCGTCTTCAAATAACAGACACATTGCCTCAGCCTGAGTGAGCAAACGTAAAGGGCAAAGCTAACTGGTAATTAAGAACAAAGGTCTAAACCAAGATTAGCACACATAAAGGGCAATGTGAAATGGACGTATTTTTTCCCCTTGGGCTCACTTCTTGAGAACTTTATTGTCAAAGGCAGAGTCAGCTGTGCTCAGCACACGTATGTGGGGTGTTCAGCAAATTTTCATGCATTACAGGTTTCATTTCTGTTCTCTATTGGCACATTCTTAATTAAAATGCTGCTTGCATAACTGACGATGTTGCATATTGATTCAATTGCCATATTAATTATATTTCTTGGTAAAATAGGACATATTAACAATAAAGGCATTTGTGTTACATGTAGTATGTTGATTTTTTAAATTAGACTTTTTTTCTTGAAAGGTATTTTCATCCTAAAAAGAAGTCATAAATTTCATCCAAACATCTTGTTGGGTGGCACCTGAGGCTCAGTGGGTAGGGCACCGGCCCCATATACCAAGGGTGGTGGGTTCAAACCTGGCCCCGGCCAAACTGCAACAAAAAAAATAGCCAGGTATTGTGGTGGGTGCCTATGGTCCCAGCTACTCGGGAGGCTGAGGCAAGAGAATCGCCTAAGCCCAGGAGTTGGAGGTTGCTGTGACCTGTGACGCCACAGCACTCTAATGAAGGCGATAAAGTGAGACTCTGTCTCTAAAAAAAACGAAATAAATAAAAAAGATATTTTAAAAAAATTGTTCAAGATATCTGCATTAATGTCTTGAGATTTTTGTCCAATCGCATTTATACATCTATTACATCTAATAAGATAAAGCAAATGGGTAAGTTATTTCAGTGTGTAGGATATATATGCATATATATTTATGTATACATTCCAATGTATATATCTAGCTGTGTGTACTGAAGCAGCTTAGAAATGATGACATAGTAGAATCGATGGGGATAAAAGCTGTGGTTTCTTAATACCACTTCTGATAAACAGGAAACAGCTTCTTGGAAAAATGGCTGATTACAGATCTAAGTCAATAAATGCTCAAAATGAGTCAGCGATGTGTATTGTGTCAGAAAGCAAATAGAAAAACATAGAAACTTAAAAAAACTACAATGGGAAAAAATACACAAAAACTATATGAAGGGGATTCCTCTGGCCAATGCTTTTTGAGCGTCTCTCCACTGTGAGATCACGGGGAAAGGGAGCCCTCCCAGCCTCCTGAACAGTGAGAAATAAATGTACGTTGTTTAAGCCATACACTCAAGTTTCTTTTTTTCTTACAGCAACTCAAGCAAATTAAGGCAATAAATATATTTTAATTTATTATGTTAGAATTTCTAATTTTATGTGTTTTGAAAATAAAAAAAATCCACTGAAAGTTTCAATAAAAACAAGATATTATTTGAAATTAAAATTCTCAATTGATTAATACTACTCTTAGTTTCCTAACCCTGATCCGATTGATCTTGTAGCTTTTCTACTAATTTATATCATCCACAGAAATCTATAGCCTACAAGAGAAAACCCCATCTGCTTAGCCAGCCACTCTGTTCCACTATTAAGCTCCAAATGAGTCTTTCCAGAAATGTCTCTGTTTTCTGTGGCATATCCTTATCCTTGAACCAAAGGAAGCCAACTTTATATCACAAAAAAATGCCCTTTCTCCTTTTATATAGAATATTAATAATTCTTTAAGGCCAGCTCAATTTTTACATTAGAATAAAAAAAAAGATAGCGAAGCATTCACTGTGCCCCATTACATGCAGCTAAACAAATCAAGGCTGTGTAGATTCTGATACCAGCTTTCAATTTTTCCTTCCTAGGGGACTGGTAATAACCTTTCATCAGTGTGGCTAAGAGATTACTGCAGAGAGACCTGTCGATCTTCTCCTGTGGATCTCACACTGTGAGCCCCATTTGTACTGGGATATCTCCTAGATTCACTGCCTTTATTGATAAATTATTAGTTTTTCACCTAGGTACTTGAATGAGGTTCAGCCCAAACATATTAAACGTTATTTTTCTTTTACCTTCCACATTTTCTTTCCCTTTCTCACCATTTTCTTTTTCACACATATTCTAGGATTTCATTTTAACTTCCTAATATGCATTTTTCCTTATTCTTTCATTTCATATAATTATACACAGACACACACAAACACACACATAGATTTCAAGTTTTTGTTTGGATTGAAAAATAACAGTACTTTCTCTATGCTCTGCTCATCTTGTTTTTCCTAACTTAACAGCTCCTGGACAGCCCTCCTTATCAGCTGATGGAGATTTACCTCATTTTTAAATAAATTCATAATCCTTCGCAGCAAAAATACACCATAATTACTTCACCATTTCTCTATTAACAAACATTCATTTCTCTTTAATAGTTTTGCTACCAAAATGGAGCACCAGTGAACTTCTTGGTACAAAGTAGTGATTTTTCTTCTATGTGAATGGAAACATTACTATGTGTCTTTTTCTTTTATTTTCACATTTTAAAGCAAAATTTATTGAAACAAAATATGATCCTGAAGATTCCATCAGGCAGCACGTAAGGGATGGCTATGAAGTTCTTTCATCCAATGAGAGAACACAGGGTGTCCATAAAGTTCATTTTCAAAGTGGTCCCTCTGATTATTTATCCATTTACTCCATAGCTGCTCTCACTGCCCACACGGCTTGAGAAGCCTCTTGGAGAGTTGCCTAGGGAACCTATGGGTTTCATCTGAAAGTCATCATGACAAGTCTTCTTGCTTGAATCAGTCCAAAGTCATCTGGATACAAATTTGGTAAACATGTTGGGCAACAAACAATAAAAAACCCTCCCAAGCAACAAAACCAAAAAATAGGCAGTGCTGTTTTAGATGGAAAATGAGACATTAAAACTCTAAGAACCTATTAAGTGCTAGAGGCAGCATTCATTGCTTTCACCCATATGGTGTCAACAATGACTCTAGTTTACAGGGTTGGTGAGAGTTACCTAAAGTAATGCTATTTGTTAAATGGTAGAGTCAGTACCTACACATGAGTTTGGTTGGGCTCGACACATGGAACTTAGTAAGGTGGATTATCTCTACCTTCGAGGGCAGTATGACCCGTGACAAGAGATTGGAATAGGATGTTACGTGGGTAACATTAATCCTTTCTTCTCATTTCTACGCAAGTATACTGATGTACTTTCCAGACTAAACATGATTTTGATTGATTAAAGCAGACACAGTTGAATAACAAACTTATATAATAAGGTTTTACTGTATTATTGACAATCATGAGTGACCTCAATATGGAGGAATGAGTATGTCTCTGCATTTGTCAGAAAAACCTTTAGTGGTGGCTTACACTGAAAATGCAGCCATGACTTGAATCTTCTATGACAGAATTTTTTTGGTCTGAATTCATGGTCAATTTCCACATATCGGTTGGTTTCACTTCATGACAATGTAAATAGAATCTTAAGGACAACTTTCAATGAATTTTTCCGATTATTTTTGGTAGACTCTTTAGAACTTAATTGCTGTTAAATAATCTGCTTACTGTACACATTGTGCTATTTGTGTTTGGTTGTAGCATATTTTGCATGTGAAGAATAGGAACTTAAGGAATGATTGTTGAAAATTACTGTGAAGTTGTAAAATCAATGGCCACATATTTATTGTTATTCTTGTTATAGAATATCAATAATCTATAAAACTATTGTCTGTAATCCTGTCATTGTTCCTCATAAATTTAAACTAAATTTGAAATTTAAAAAGATAATAAAAATAGCCAGGCATTGTGGCGGGCGCCTGTAGTCCCAGCTACTTGGGAGGCTGAAGCAAGAGAATAGCTTAATCCCAAGAGTTTGAGGTTGCTGTCAGCTGTCCATGACATTCTACCAATAGCAACAAAGTGAAACTGTCTTCAAAAAAAAAAAAAAAGAACCACCCGAAGTCATGGTAGAGTCAGCAACCAAACAAGAAACAGGTATACCAAGTGTATATTGGATGTTGGCTAGCTTTTAGGAATATGGACATGAAGAAGATCATATTCCCTTCTTTAGGGGACACAGTCTGAGTAGACAGACAAACAGATTACAGTGTAGTATGTGTCTTTTTAATTTGACCACAAGTTCACATTTCTTTCTAAAAGTTTTGTGATGGTCATTTCTTTGAGCAGTGCATGAAAATCCTCTATTACATGTGGGATATTAAACATTATTACCACACTTTTGAACATATACCTGTCTGTTGGGGAAAGAAGGCTATCTATGATTAGGATATCTTTGCGATTCCTCACACCCTTGGGTGGTTCATCATATTTCCATGTATTTACTGCGATTTTCATTTGCTCTGTCAATTGTCTATTCTTATTCTCTGGCCCATTTTCCTACCTTGATGTCAGCTCTTGGTATTAATTTTGAAATCTTTCCGTGTCTAATATATAATAGTCCTTTTATTATCTGCATTATTCTTATCGTTGTTATCCCTTATATTATTATTTATTATCTCTCAAATTGTCTTCTAAGGTTTTTATTGTTTTATAGTTGCATCTTTAATCAACTGGTATTGGGTGTGACAGGGATCCAATGTATTTTCTTTTAATGGATCGTCAATTGTAAAACACATTTACTAAATTAGACCATGCTTTTCAAATGAATTAAAATTTCTCCTTAGTTATCCATTCATTCCAGAATATACTGTGATCTATTTCTGAGCTGTGTGTGCTTCTCTGCGATGGCTTTAAAATTTTGCATTCCTGTAAAATCTCCTCTCTCACTAGCTGGAAGTTCTGTCTTCTTTTTGGGGTCCCATGGCATTTTAATTTTACTTCTCTTCAGGCAATGACCTAATCCTATCTCAAATTATAGGTTCATATATGTATAAGATATATTTATATATAAAAATATCACTTTCACTATATAATCCTTGAAGAGAAAATTCACATTTAATTTATCTTTATATTCTCCATAGTTTCTTGAACAATTAGGAAATTTATGACTTAGTCAATGAATCAATGACTACAGAAATGATTCATTAAATGAATATACTACTGATTGAACAAAAATTTTGAAAACCGTAATAATTTTATACAATTTTAGAAACCTAAAGTGAAGGGGTTTCTGGATGATATGTGGCTTTGTATTATTTTTGTTTTACTTCCAAAGTTTTTGCCATAGTGAATGAAATTAAACAATAAATTATATTTATATAATCTCTTAGAGTTTTATTCATTGGTACATAAATCCAGACTACCCTTTTATGTTGATTGTTCTATATGAACATTTAGTCAGCAGTTACGTCTAATTTTGTTTTATTTAGAACATCTTTCTGCTTATTAAAATCGTGAATGATTTAAATGAGGTCGTAGGTTTGTAAGAACTAGGAAACTCTGATAATATTAATCCAAACCAGAGAAAAGCACATAAAAGACAATTCATTAATATTTTATCCTTAATCACAGCTATTGAGATGCATATTTTTGCGTAATGCAATAAAACAGGGGACGCACACAGCAACTAAAATGTCTAGCTCATTAACAAGTTGGTATCATACAAACAATGACATTCAAGTCAGCATAAATACAGCGATTAGCAGATGTTTACCTAAAGCTATCTCAAGTCATGAAGCTTTAACTCAGGGGCTGTAACAGTTTGAAAAGGACCTGTTTGTGCCTCTGGTAAAATAAAACATGAGCTGCTGCTGCGGCATTTCTGGCTATTTTGTGAAGTGCAGTGTGCAATGTTGAAAGCTGACTCAGGCTGGCCCTTCTTGCTGAACTGTTTTCTCTCTTCATACTCAGCGTATGTATGTGTTTGGTAAGTACTTACATACATAAGTACTTACATACCTTCTCCAATGACCATGCAATGCCAAAGAATTCTGGATGCAGTTCTTGTGTCAAAAAAAGCAATCTGATTTGCTGGTTCCACCAGCGAGTTCAGAGCCCTCCGGGGCGACCCATCATTTTCTCTTCAGTTGAAGAGAGAAAGAGCTGTCTCCTTGGAAGCTGGCAAGCTTCCCAAAGTAGGAGGAAATGTTGGTCAAAAAATCTGCACTTAGTGGACATGACAGATGGACGGGGAGTAGACGGTGAGGTGTCAGAGAGCCAGGGTCAACAATCCAGTGTGAATGAAAAGTACAGTTGAATTGGGGCAGAAGATGAGAGACTCTAGTGAGACAGGTAGATGTGGCTCAGTATGTGGGACATTAAATATCATTATTTAGTTAAGCTCTTTCTGAGTATTTTTTAATTAAGTAGATCATAATATTTCTGAAATCACGGTCCTTCCACTAGTATTTTAATAAACTTCTCACTTTTTTTTTTTGAGCTGGAGTCTCACTGTGTCACCTGGATAGAGAGCCATGGCATGTTCATAGCTCACAGTAACCTCAGACCCTTGGGCTTGAGCAATCCTCTTGACTCAGCCTCCACAGAAGCTGGGACTATAGGCTTGAGCCACCATGCCCAGCGAGTTTCTCTGTTTTTTTTTTTTTAATAGAGATGGGGTCTCACTCTTGCTCAGGCTGGTCCTGAACTCTGTGAGCTCAGGCAGTCCACCCTGAGTGTTAGGATTACAGGCGTGAGCCACCACGTCTGGCAGATTTCTTTTTTTAATGACCTGAGTTTCTCCCAGGAATATTTTCTAGCCTTGTACCTCCAAAAATTAGCAAAATAAGAAAGCAAGGCTTTGGTCACCCTCGTGTACATTAGGGACACGCTCTTTGTCCTTGTTACTTGCCTTCTCTGACTTAAGCTTCTCAGTTGAGATAGATAATGTAGACTTTTACCAGGAACAAATCAGCAAATAAGGACAAACTAAAACACTGAGCCAAGGATCTTCGTTTAATTAAAGTCTTCAGTTAAATTCTGGGAAGCATTCAACAAAGATATCTAGTTCTCAGAGTTAAAGGCAAAGAAACAATTCAAGAAAGCAGTTGAAGGGTTAGAGGAGGTTGCAGGGGCAAGAATCTTATATCCTGCTAGTAATTTTAGCACTGTTTGGTAATATTAAAACATTATTCCAATTCAGTCTGATTATTTCATTTATTTCCTTCAGGGAAGGATAAGCCAAAGATGGCTTGAGCTGAGAGGACAGAGGCAGAGAAGTGACTCTCTTGACAAGAAAGAGATAACAAATAACCAAAGTGCCTTGTTAAAAATAAGGTCAAGAGAATCAGATTCTCTCATAATCAAACATACTCGGTCTAACTTGCCTTCTCTGATAAAACACTTTTTTTATTTTTTAATAAAAGGAATAGCTGTTTACTATAACACTGAGTTGCTAAAATGGGATCCACCATAAAAGTGATGAACCAAACAAATCCTCATACCTTTAAAGGTGCTAATAAATAAAAAATTGATAAAGAAGCATCCGAGTGATTAAAATCTAAATGAGGTGAAATATACCATAGCTATGTGAAATATGCAAATGATGTGATCTTTGTCTTCATTTGCTATGTCTTAATGATGGGGGAAATAATGTACTTCCAATTGATACTAAAAAGAGACTGTTTTATTATGTTTACTACACAATGAGCCTGCCTAAGGCATTCTCCAATTATGTTATACATTATTTAGTGTTTTAAACCATTATGCTGAATAGTACCCAAGTGGCCTGAAAGTTAATATATCTCTTTAAGTGCTTAGCTCACTCCAAGAGAGTAACTTAGACATTCAAAGTGACTGCTTGTTCATTGCCTCTGATTCTGCCAAGATGAGGATCAAATTGAAAGTGGGGTTGGAGAAAGAAAATATAAAAGGAAGATGAAGGGAAAAAGTTACATTCATTAAAACAAAAATTTCAAACACTAATTTTCTAACACTTTAGGGTATTCATTTCAATAACTATTGTGAAATTCTCTAAGCATGAGGACTGTGTTCATTTCTCTCTATACACACAGACACACACACCCTTGACAGTTTGAGGCACCTGCTTTCCTGCCTCTCTGCACTGCGGACTTTCCCCTGACACAACTGCTAATAATGAAATGATTGGAGAAATGGACATGGCTTGGAGAGCTTACCTTCTTCTTTCTCTTCCCTCTATCTGTTAAATGTATTAGGTCAGAAAATTTGTCTATACTTCATATTTTGCCCAAAACAGAGATCATTAACTGCTGATTGTAATTTACCCTAGGCCAGATATCAGAGCTATAGAGAGGAGTAAGGCATAGACTTCTGTTCTGAAAGAGTGTACCGATCAGTTCCCGTAGAGCCCCTGTGAACCCGCCGTGTACCAGCAGTACATCCCCAACAGTTCAGAAGGCTTGTCATCACCCGTTAGGTGCCAGGTCTTGTGACAGGGACTGGACATAGTAAACAGGAGCGTCTCTAATTTGTAGTGATTATACTTTCTATAGGGGTAAAAGAAGGTATGTAGGGAGCAAAGAAACAAAACAGAAAAGGTTCCATCAGAGAGTAATAAGTACTGTGAATAAAATATTGTTACACCCAGAGAAGAAGCTGGAAAACATACGTTAAATTAGGCCATCAGAAAAGACTGCCCTACTACGGGCCCATTTATCCATCAGCCTTAACAATCAGTCATTCCAAGATCTGATCCAGGGACAAGGCATTCTAGGAGGAAACCCCAGAAAAGGCCAAGTTTCTCCTGCTGTAATTAGTTAGACTGCAGAAGGAAAACTGGGGCACAGAGCATAGAATATCGGAAGGACAGTGTTAGGGGATGAATTTGGAAAGAGAGGTAAAATACAGCATGTGTTGTGTGTAGGCTGAGATGAGGATTCTATGACGATAGCATATTTAGGGGCACTAAGTTTGTTCTATGAACTAAGGGCTGGACTGGAGGACAATGAGTCAGCTGCCCAAGAAGTGCTGAGGGTCAGCATATGCAGGAAACAGTAAGAAGCACATTATTATTAGAGTGGAAAATAAGAAGGAAATGGTTGACATGCGTTGGACTGTGCTAAGAATTTGGAGGCGTGGAAAACATCGGGACAGCAAATTGAGACCCTCATTTTAATGAGGGGAAACTTTAATGCATATGTAAATATGTATATATGTGTATATATGTACATGTGTATATAAATATTATATGTGTATAAAAATGAGATGTATTTCATGAATTGGTTCACATGATTATAGAGGCCAAGAAGTCCAAAGGTCTGCTTTCTGCAAGTTGGAGAACCAGGAAAGCTGGTGGTGTAATTCTGTCTGAATCTAAAGGCCAAGAACCAGGGGACTTGATGTCCAAGAGGAGCATAAGATGCACGTCCCAGCTCAGCCTTTCTTTTCTGTGGGCCATAATGGTTAAACGGTGCCTTCCAACGTTGGTAAGGGCCAATCTTCTTTACTGAGTGTACCGATTCAAATCCTCTTCTCTTCCAGAAACACCCCCATTATGTTCATCAGCTGTCTGGGTGTCTCTTAGCCTAGTCAAGTTGACACACGAAATTAACCATCACACAACATTAACATTTTGCTTGCTTTATGAAAAAGATAATTAAAGGATGTTTTATAATTTTTACAATTTGAGACTTGCTAAGATTATTTATTTCATTCCTGTGATTTAAACTTCTTCATTGTAAGTATATACAATGGCGTAATTTGAGTTGCTGTGGTTCCTTGTAGGCACTTATTTAAATATTTATCAATTTGACATTGCAGATTTCTTTTCACAGTGTTAATGCAGGAATGTAATTTATGACTTAAACATTTTTATAGGCCCTTTGAAAACTTAGGAGTCCTACAAAGCTAGGGTGAACGTGTATGTCTGAGAACAGGGGTCTCTTTCTAAGTAACTGAGGCAGATGAGTGGGAGCTGTCCCAGGAAGAAAGAGTATTCTTTAAGCATTCATCCAACAAATATTCATAGACTACTCTACTATGAGAAATACTGTTCCAGGTACCAGGGATGGTATCCAGCATCAAATACAAGGTTAAAACAACAACAAAAACATGCTTTTCTCTTTTGTACTTCACCTTCTAGTGAGAAGAGAGGCGATACATAAGGTATCGCCTTAAAACATAAAGTATGTTTGATAGTGATAGGTGCTAAGAAGAAAAATAAATCTTGAAAGGTAGCTAGAAAATTTGAATAAGGAGCAGCAAATTGAGTTAGGATAACCAGAAAAGGCTTTTGAGTAAAGACGTGATTAACATAAGAGACTGAGGGCTGGACTGGAGGCCAAAGAGTGAACATTGGTATATCAGTATCTGGAGGCAAAGTGTTCAAGGTGGAGAGAAAGAAAAATAAACAGGGAGATGAAATAATGTGGTTGAGAAAAAGCAACTTCCTGTCCAGGTGTGGTGAGATTGTCCACAGAGAGGGGCCGGAGCAGATGACGTGGAGCGGACCTGGAAGATCTCTGGCTTTTTTTTTTTTTTTTCTAGTAATGTGGAAAAGGCATTGAAAAGTTTTAAACAATAAAACTTTTGTTTAAAAGTTGACCTGAATTACTTCTTAATGGGATGGATTAGATGAGCCAAAGGTGTTTCTAGGGTGTAGATTCTTATTCGCTGAAAGAGGAGCTTCCATATTCTGAGAAGTGGAGGGCAGGAGGAACAACTTTGTGGTGGAAAGACAGTGGCTAGTTTTGCATATATGGGGTCTGAAATATCCATTAGATGTCTTGGTCATTAGATACACAAGTATGGAATGTAGAGGCGAGGTTAAGCCAAACAGAAGAATTTCATAATCCATGATATTCAGGATTGAATTCTTGTATTTTGGAATATTTGACAAATAAAAATGTATAGAAGGTATACAATGTGATGACATGATATGCATTCATATGGTGCACTGAGTACCACAGTCAAATTAATTAGCACATCCATCACCTCCCCTAATTATGATTTTTTCTGTGTGTTGCCTTTGTGTTCTAAGGTCACTTAAAATATGTTGTTTTAACAAATTTCAAGTAAAAAATACCGTATAATTAACTATAGGCCTAATGCTGAATGTTAGATACTCAGAACTTAATTCATCTGATAACTGAAAATTTATCCCTTTTGATCAAAATGTACTCTTTGTTAAGGTTTACTTGATTTATACTCTTAAATTTCTTCCACTTACATTTTTTTCTTCTGCCCCCTTGTGTTCTAACAGTTAATATTCAGCTCATCTTATTGCTATTGGCCTTGAGCATAATCATGTGTATAATATTTCTAAAAATCATCTGTGATGTTTCCTTCTTCCCTACAGTAAATAGCTGATTGATCCCAAGATGTCTCGCTGAGTCGTTTTAAGGTTTATGCAGTGAGTTTAAGCAGATGGTACAATTATTGGGGTAGAGTATGTGTGGTTTTATAAGAAAAAGCTTTTATGTTCAATCAATTTATCAATATGATTTAATGCATTTAAATTATGTTTACTTGAATTTTTTCTGAGTATGTTAAAGAGAAAACTGTTTAATATAGTAAGCTATGCACGGTGAGTGCTCATCAGGATTTATCATTCCCTAATCTCCTAGGTCAGCTAATAGGATTCCCATTCAGTCCTCAGGCTGTCATAACTTATGAAATTCAAGCGTATGTTTGAATATGGTCTTAGCCGAGGGAAGTCATGTAGCCAGTGAAGCAGAGAGAGAAAAGATTGCCATACTTGGAATCTGTACCATCAAAATGACAAAATGGGTCTATAATAAACAATAGGTTACTGGCTTCATATGAGTACAACATCAATTGCAGTGCACAACAGGCAAGGTAGTTATGAAGTGGGCCTTTTGAAAATATATAGCTCTGACTCTCCGCGCCGCCCGTGACCAGCGCGCTCCTCCGCTGCGCGCGGCCACCGTTGACGTGCTGCGCTGCGGCCTGGCCTGCGAGCGCTGCAGGTGGATCCTGCCGCTGCTCCTGCTCAGCGCCATCGCCTTCGACATCCTCGCGCTGTCTGGCCGCGGCTGGCTGCAATCCAGCGACCACATCCAGACGTCCTCGCTGTGGTGGAGATGCTTCCATGAGGGCGGCGGCAGCGGGTCCTACGACAATGGCTGCCAGAGCCTGATGGACTTCGCATGGGGAAGAGCAGCCGCCGCCACGCTCTTCTGTGGCTTTATCATCCTGGTGATCTGCTTCATCTTGTCCTTCTTTGCCGTCTGTGGACCCCAGATGCTTGTCTTCCTGAGAGTGATCGGAGGCCTGCTGGCCCTGGCTGCTGTGTTCCAGATCATCTCACTGATAATTTACCCTGTGAAGTACACGCAGACCTTTAACCTTCACGCCAACCCGGCTGTCACCTACATCTATAACTGGGCCTACGGCTTTGGGTGGGCAGCCACCATTATCCTGATCGGTTGCTCCTTCTTCTTTTGCTGCCTCCCCAACTACCAAGACGACTTTCTGGGCAACGCCAAGCCCAGGTACTTCTACCCACCCGCCTAACATGGGAGCCGGAGCGGAAGAAAATCATCGCTGTCAAATGGTTTCCAGAGAACGAAACTGTTTCCTCCAGCCTACTTTGTATCTATGTTTTGGCAGTGTTCATAAAAGTAAATAGTCAGAAATGCTAAAATAATTTAGGAGTAAATATTAATTAGTGTTACATTTTCACATTCACATTTTATATATGTGTGGAGTTAAACGAGATATTTCTTTTCACTAACTACTCGTGCTATGCTGACATTTCTTTATATCTCTCCATAACATTTATTTTTTTTTTTTTTTGGTTTTTGGCCGGAGCTAGGTTTGAACCCGCCACCTCCGGCATATGGGACCGGCACCCTACTCCTTAAGCCACAGGTGCCGCCCTCTCCATAACATTTATATTGCCCTTGTAAGAGAATACGAACACGAAACTTACCATTTGATAAGGGGAAAATGGGAAGTGTTCCAAGATTTAATAATCTGATCAAGTTTCTGTTCATTTCCACATAGAATGGACTGGGTGTAGTAGGGGTAAGAAGAAGACTGATGTAATTGGTAAAAAGTGTCAGTGACCAAACATTCTAAAAGAACTGCAAAAAAAGTGTGTGTGTTTAAGCCTTTCACTATTTAAAGAAGCAAAATAGTTTCCTAAATGCATATCAATTGGTGACAATTATAGTTAATATTCTGAATAATTATGTTTTTGCTAAGCTTCATGTTGTTCTGATATGTCATCTAGGAAAGTATTGTTTCATAGTCAAAGCCTGTGGCAATAGTAAGGCCTTTGTAATGGTGAAATGTTAAGATGAAATTTTCTCTTTCAAATTTCTTTATGGGGTTAAGGTGTGGGCAAATGCTGTTATTAATAGATCTGTACTGTTTTGTGTCTATATGTGCAGAACCAGCATTGACTTGATTGAAAGATGGACGGGGTGTAATACATCATGACTGATAGCTCTGATTAGATTGTATAGTAAAGCATTAGGGCAGCCATTCCTATCACTGAAGTATCATTAAAACCGTCTGAAGAAGTGGCTTGATTTGTTGAAATATCAGGTTTAACTGGGCCCTCATCATGTAGACACCACTTCTGATAGATGGCAGCTATAAGCAGAAACTACATGTAATTAAAAACCTGGTCTTCCAGTCCCAGCTACTTCGGAGACTGAAGCAAGAGAATTGCTTAAGCCCAAGAGTTGGAGGTTGCTGTGAGCTGTGATGCCACAGCACTCTACTGAGGGTGACATAGTGAGACTCTATCTCCAAAAAAAAAATGCCTGGTCTTCCTGGGTAAACAGATATAAAATGTCTTTTGTAAAACATGCAACAGGAGAATTCAGGGATGTGAGTTTCTCTGAGTGACATATATATGATTTGTGTATTTTTTTTTAACATTTATACTTACATAATGAAAACTAACTCATTTTATATATCAAATTACTATTTTGTAAGTTGTGGAATACACAATTGAATTTTTCCTTATGCATTTTTCCCAATAAACCAGGTATACCAATAAAAAAAAAAAAGAAAATATATAGCTCTTATGAGTCTCATTTCTAGGTCCTACTAAACAAAATATAGCAACAATATTTATCTATTTAGGACACACAATTACTTTATTTTTTAAAAAAGTGATATCATATAGGAAATATTAAAAAAACAATCTTTATAATAAATGAAACATAACATCTAAAAATATCTCTTTATAAATTTTAGGAAAAAGTAAATATAATTTCCTAGAATTCAAAATAATCTATGCTGGTGTTATTTATATATGCTGAGAACTGTATATAGAAATAATGTTAAAGATGAATTAACTGCCTTAAGCATGTGTTCTCGCTCCATTTGGTCAATATGGCAAATAATCTGGAAGAACGTGTGAGTAACTAACCCGTGTTCAGCATGTGTCATAACCAAGATACTGGCTCCTGGCTCCACACGATGATGCCCAAGACTCTGAAAGGTAAATAAGTAAAATCATGGCAATACAATCTCACCAATAAAACAATATGAACTGGGAAAAAGTAATTGCAGTTTTCTTTAACAGCTTCTTCCACGAAACATAAATTTAGTTGATATGATTAGTTTTATACTTTAATGTGGTATTGTGATTTATGAAAGAGCTTCCTAGACTTTTTTTTTTATTGTTGGTGATTCATTGAGGGTACAATAATCCAGGTTACACTGATTGCAATTGTTAGGTAAAGAGGGATGGAGGGAGGGGGGTGGGGCCTTGGTGTGTGTCACACTTTATGGGGGCAAGACATGAGAGCTTCCTAGACTTTTAACACTTGACTTCCATCTCCCTCCTTACTGAGGAAGAAAACCTTACAGATGCTCATCAACATCTATACATCATGACCTTCCAGCATTCAGACAGCATGGTATGATCCCACTGATGACTTCATGAGTTAGAAAAAAGAACAATGTATCACATAACTTCAGGTTAAAATGAGCATTTCTGATTTGGATTTTTTAGACCGTCCACAAAATAATAATATTCATATGGGGAAAGGGATCTTCAATACATAATTAGTTTCTAAATTGCTCTAAAGACCCTCATACTCACCTACTTACTGGGTAACATGATATTCATTTATTTAAAAGGACTGTGATGCATGTTATGATCTCATCTAAAATATATTTGCAGCAAGATAGTGGACAAGAGGGCTCATTCAGCGGAGTTGTCCTGGAATGACTGGGGAAAAAGAGAGACCCCAGCCATACATGGTGCAGGGAATTTACCCAGTCATAGCTCAGGAACACAGTGAGGAGGTGGTGAGCTGGATATAGCGTATGATCTGGAGCTGTGAAAATCTGATCGATTAGGCAAGTGTTTGCTATTGGCTGGGATTGCCTGGCCCCTGCAGTGGTCTGGGATGGGAAGAAGCCTTATTGAAGCTTTCAATTGTTGGAGGAAGTTGCACATTGAGTGGAAAGCTTGGAAGAGTGGGCGGACTCAAACAGCATACAGCAACCAGATTTGAATATCAGCTGGAGTAGACTTGCCATAGATTTGGTGGTTGGCAAGGCAGCCATACTGAGAAGGTCTCAGAGGCTAGAGGGCTTCTGTTGTGGGAAGGTTGTAAGAAGGTCTTAGCAAGGTAATAAAGCATAGCCATCTTAATTCTGCCTCCCAGGATCAGAACTCCACTCTTGGGACAGGCTGAGGGATTCCCACACCCCACAGGAACTGGTGTCAGGGGCTCACGTGAGACCTGCCCCTAAAGGATTCTTGTGAGCTTTAAGATCCCAACCTGGCAGGGTCTGAATGCTGAGGAAACAATCAGATGATCACCACCAAGGGCAACTAAGTTTGGAATATAGACCATAGAGTTTGCGAGCTATGCTCTCTGTCACCGAAAAAACTGCAGTGCCACCTGGTGTCCTGACAACATATTGCAACATACTGTCATCAAGAGCAAGGACTTCTGTTTGAAGCAAAGGAGGCAGTGAGAAGGAAAAAAGGAAAACAAGGAGGTGAATAAGAAGAAGGAAACATGAGGAGGAACCAACAGAAAAATTCAGGCAACATGAACAAACAAAATAAAGGAACTCCCCCAAGGGACCATGAGGCAGCTATTGTGGAAGACTCCACCCATCAAGAATTAATGAACTTGACAGAAATGGAATTTAAAATGTAGACGATGGAGACAATAAAAGGAGTGGAGGAGAAAATGGAAAGACAGAACCAAAAGTCAGATGAGAGAAATGTAGAATATAGAAAAGGTATGGTGGAGCTTAAGGAAATGAAGGAGACAATGATGGAATGTAAAGATGCAATAGAAAGTATCAAATATAGGTTAGACCATGTAAATAAAGAACCTCAGGGATAAAGGATAAAATTTTGAGTTCATCCAGGCAGTTAAAGATGCAGAAGAGAGAGAAAGCAGAATAGGTGCTTGGAGAACTATGAGACTCCAGGAAGTGCTCAAACATACATATTATATGGAATCCTAAAGGGCAAGAAGTTTGTCCCATAGGAACGGAAGCAATACTGGAGACTATCATAAATGAAAAGTCAAATTTTACTAAAGAACCCAACACAGTCCTTTCAGATGGATTTTGAATCCTAGGTCAACTCAAGCAGAACTTCTCCAAGACATAATGGAATGAACCTGTCTGATGTCCAGATGAAAGAAAAAAATTCTGCAAGCAGCAGGTGTAAGCTCCATCTGACCTACCAGGGCAGAGCCAATAGGATACAAGCAGACTTTTCGACTTAAACCTTCCAAGCCAGAAGAGCATGGCCATCCACCTTCAATATTCTTAAACAACAACAAAAAATTCAGCCCAGAATTCTATATCCTGCTAAACTAAGCTTCAAAATTGATGGAGAAATCAACTCTTTTGCAGATATACAAGCACCAAGGAAATTTGCCACAAGAGCAGCTTTACCGGAAATACTTAGACATATTGTCAATACTAAACATCACAATTGACCATCAGAAAAGTAAACATCCAGAAGCTAAAGGTCAACACTTAGTATCCAAATGGCACAAAGGAAAAAACCACACAAAATAAGATGAATAGCATTCCACCTCACTTATCCATTCTCTTCAAAATGTCAATGGACTGAATTCACTACTAAAGAGGCATAGGCTGGCTGATTAGATAAAAAAAGTCTCCAGGAGATACACCTAGCCTTGAAGAACAAATAAAAACTGAGGGTTAAGGGATGTAAAACAGTTTTCAAGCAAATGGAAATCCGAAGAAAGGAGGGGTTTCACACTTATTTTCAGATAAAAGTGGATTTAAAAGCAACTAATTTTAAGAAAGATAAAGATGAATACTTTATACTGGTCAAAGGAACAATACAAGAAGACATTTCAATTTTAAATGTTTATGCACCCAACTTAAGTGCTCCCAGATTTATGAAACAGACCTTGATGGGCCTGAGCAGTATTATATCCCATAACACCGTAATAGTCGGGTACTTTAACATCCCTCTTACAAAACTGAGCATATCCTCTAAAACAGAAAGTAAGCAAAGATGCAAAGGACTTAAGGTGTGACCCAAGAACAAATGGGATTAATAGACATATGCAGAATACACCATCCCAAAGCTAAGTAATATACATTTTTTTTGTCAGCCCATGATATATACTCCAAAATCAACCACTTCCTAGGATACAAATCAAACCTCAATCAAACCTCTTCTCAGACCACAAGGCAATAAAGGTAAAACTTAACTCCAGCAAAAATGTTCATCCCTACACAAAGACTTGGAAATTAAACAACTTTATGCCCAATATAGTTGGGTTCAGGAAGAGATAAAAGAGAAACTTGTTAAATTCCTCCAACATAACAACAATGAAGATACAAGTTACCAAAACCTATGGAAAACAGCAAAAGCAGACTTAAGAGGTAAGTTAATCACATTAGATATCTACATTTGAAAAGCAGAAAGGGAATGCATCAAGAAATTCAAGAATCATTTATGGAATTGGAAAAAGAAGAAAAATCTAATCCCAAACCTAGCAGAAGAAAAGAAATAACCAAATTAAATCATACAGGAATGAAATTGAAAACAAAAGAACCATTCAGAAAACTAATGAAACAAAAAGTTGTTTTTTCAAAAAAGTCAATAAAATAGATAAACCTTTGGCCAGATTAACTAGAAACAGAAAAGTGAAATCTCCAATAACCCCAATCAGAAATGATAAAAGTGACATGACAACAGATGCTTGAGATACAAGAGATGATCTCTGAGAACAAGAAAGTCTATGCCCAGAAATTTGACAATGTGGAGAAAATGGAACTATACCTGAAATCACACCCTCTCCCTAGAGTTAATCAAAAAGAAATAGATCTCTTGAACAGACAGATTTTGAGAACTGAACTGAGATGGAAGAAACAATAAAAAAATCTCCCAACAAAACAATGCCCTGGGCCAAACGACTTCATACCAGAATGTTATCAAACATTGAAAGAAGAACTTATACCCATACCTCAGAGACCATTCAAAAAAAATTGGAAGGAATCTTTCCCAACACATTCTATGAAGCAAACATTATCCTGATATCAAAATCAGGAAAAGACCAAACTAAAAATTAGAATTTCCGACCTATTTCACTCATGAATATAGATGAAAAAATTCTCTATAAAATCCTAGCCAATATATTACAGCCACACATTAAAAAAATCATTCATCATGATCAAGTAGGTTTCATCCCAGAGATGCAAGGCTGGTTCAGCATGTGCAAGTCCATAAATGTAATTTGCCATATCGACAACAAAAACAAAGACCCATATGATCATCTCAATAGATGCAGAAGAAGCATTCAACAAAATTTAGCATCCTTTTCTAATTAGAACACTTAAGAATATAGGCATAAGTGGCACATTTCTGAATCTGATCAAAGCAATCTATGATAAACCCACAGCTAATATTATATTAAATGGAGTAAAACTGAAAGTTTTTCCTCTTAGAACTGGAACCAGACAAGATTGTTCTCTATCACCACTACTATTCACATAGTGATGGAAGTTCTAGCCAACACAGTTGAGCAAGAGAAGGAAAGAAGGGCATCAAAATGGATGCAGAGAAGGTCAAACTCTCCTTCTTTCCCAACAATATAATCTTATACTTAGAGAACCCCAAAGACTCAAGCACAACACTCCTAGAAGTAATAAAAAATATAGCAGTTTCTCAGGATATAAAATCAATGTCCACAAATCAGTAGCCTTTGTATATGCTAATAACATCCAAGATGAGAAGCTAATCAAAGACACAATTCCCCTCAGAGTAGTTTCAAATAAAATGGAATACCTATGAGTATACCTAACAAAAGAGGTGAAGGACCTCTATAAAGGAAATTATGAAACCTTAAGAAAAGAAATAGGAATAGATATTAACAAATCGAAAAACGTACCATGCTCATGGTTGGGAAGAATCAACACTGTTAAAATGTCTATACTTTCCAAAGCAATCTACAGGTTCTATGCAATCCTTGTTAAAATACCATCATCATCCTTTCAAAATTTGGTAAAAAGAATTCTTCATTTTGTATGGAATCAGAATAAACCCTGTATAGCTAAGGCAATTCTTAGTAATAATAACAAACCCAGGGGTATCACCCAACCAGACTTTTGGCTATACTAGACCATAGTGATCAGAACAACATTATAGTGGCACAAAATTGGAGACTTTGACATTTGAAAATAAAAACCATGAGAATAGAAAACCAAATAGAAAACCATGAGATGAAACTAACCTCTTACACCCACCCGATCTTTGAAAACCAACAAGAACATACACTGGGGAAAAGAATCCCTATTCAACAAATGGTGTTGAGAGAACTGGATAACCACATGTAAAAGACTGAAACTGGACCCACACATCTTATCACTTACAAAAATTGACTCAAGATGGATTAAAGATTTAAATCTAAGGCATGAAACAACAAAAATCCTTGAAGAAAGTGTGGGGAAAACACTCGAAGATGTAGGCCTGGGGAAAGATTTTATGAACAAGACTTCTGTGCCAATTGCAACAACAACAAAAATAAACAAATGGGACTTAATTAAACTGAAAACCTTCTGTATAGCTAAGGAAATAAAAACCATGCAAACAACCTTTAGAATGGGAAAAGATATTTGCATAGTACGAATTGGATGAAAGCTTGAAACTTAATCAACTAGAGAACTCAAATTAATCAACAAGAAAAGACCCAACAATCTCATACATCACTGGGCAAGAGACATGAATAGAACCTTCTGTAAAGAAAACAGACGAATGGCTAACAGACACACGAAAAAATGCTCATCAGCCCTAATCATCAGAGAAATGCAAATCAAAACTACCCATAGATATCACCTAACCCACATCACAAGGTCCCAAAGTTGCAGATGCTGGCATGGATGTGGAGAGAAGGGAACACTTTTACCCTGCTGGTGGGACTGCAAACTAATACAAACTTTTTGGAAGGAAGTATAGAGAATCCTCAAAAAATCCAAACTAGACCTCCCATTTGATCCTGCAATCCCATTACCAGGCATCTACTCAGAAGAAGAAAATCCATTTATCATAAGGATATTTGCACTAGACTGTTCATCGCAGCTCGATTTACAATTGATAAAATGTGGAAATAGCCTAAATGCCCACCAACATAATAATGGATTCACAAGCTGTGGTCTGTGTATATTATGGAATACTGTTCAGCCACTAAAAAAAGATGGAGACTTTACATCTTTTGTATTAACCTGGACGGAGGTGGAACACATTCTTCTTAGTAAAGTATCACAAGAATGAAGAAGCAAGGATCCAGTGTACTTAATTGTAATATGAAGGCAGCAGATGAGCTAAAACGGGGAGGTAGGGGAATGAGCAAGTGGGGAGAGGGAAGGAAGGAGGAGGATGGCGGGCACGATGCATGGCACACCTCTTGGGGGCGGCACACAATTTAAGAAAGACTTTATCTAACAAATGCAATCAGTATAACCTAATTCTTTGTACTCTCAATTAATCCCAAACGATAAAAAAATAAGAAATTTTAAAAATGTATTTAAATAATATCTTTTGGAACTTTCACCTTCATCTTATGTATTTACACAATTGACTTAGAATTCTTAAGTCTCATGTCGAGGAAACAATTTTTTTCTTTTCCCCTAAAGTAAATAGAAAAATTATAAGAAAGAGGAAATTAAGAGTATGCCACTTTCACTCTTAATTCATCTCCTGTTTGATTCAGATTAGTTATTTTATTTTTTAAAGACAAAAAGGTATTCTTAAGGTTTTTAGTGCATATAAAGTTAAATAAAATCGGGTGGCACCTGTAGCTCAAGGAGTAGGGCACTGGCCCCATATGCTGGAGGTGGCGAGTTCAAACCCAGCCCTGGCCAAAAACTGAAAAAAAAAAAAAAAAAAGTTAAATCAAATCATGCATGCACTTTAGAATAACGTGTCCACTTTAAAGGAGAGTTACCCATATTCCAATGTTCTCATCGTGGTAGTTACAGAATAAAGGACAATCTTCTTTTAACCTTCTTCTAAACAAAACACAGACAAGTTGTGTTTTCTATTATAAATCATTCTTTAATTTTTAAAGAATCCCTACTATAAAAGTATCTGAAAACTCTATAAACCTTTTTGTTCTGTAATTATATTCATTAAAGTACATGTTGAGTAAAAGGAATGGCTGTAACCTGACCTAAACTCTCTGGTTACCTGAGAAACTTCACATTCAAATTCATGTTCTACCATGTAAATTATTGTAAGTTAAGTCTTTCTGCAGCAGAGTATTTTCCCAGTATACTTTATTATGCATTTAATTTAGTTTTTGGCTGTGGCAAAGTATAAAAGTATGAAAGAATAACTAACAGATAGTGTGTGTGGCTATGGTGAGTGTCAAGTGGGAGAGAGGCAGGGAGGGGAGATTGTGTTTAGTTATTGACAGTAGGTATTCCTGATCTGAATCTTTCATACAGTTTCAAAAGTCAAACCTATAGTTTTGCAATTTTGCAAATGACACACACGTGAAAAAAAAACTAATTGGTCTAACTTTGATTTCATAGACTAAGAAAGTGTTTAACGGGTAAGAAGTACATATGGCAGAATTAAGTCTAGAAATAGATTGTGGGATTCCCAATTCAAGGCCTTTTCGTTTATACAGTGACTGATTAACTTAAGCATGTTGCTTACTGTAAACACTAAATCGTATGCAATTTTTTCAATTGCTACTTTGACCAGGGGACATTCAAAGAAAAGATTTGATGATTTACTATAGAAGAAGAAAATTTTATCTTTATCTGCTTTAGCATCAGAGTAAGCTGAGTGGATAGTTTGTAAAAGAAACATAATACCCAAATTTTGGGATAATTTATATTTATCATTTTTGTTGCTTTTTGTTGGATGATCTGCAGGCTCATTGAAATATTTATCTTGCAGGTTAACATTTATCCTCTATACACTGTTTTTAAAGTGCTATCACATTTATCAAGTAGAAATTTGCTTAGTAAATTTGTGTACCCTTAATGAAATAAATATTGTTTCAACCTTAGTCTTAAATTCAATCCACTAGAGTGTAAGCCTAATATGAGCTGGGGATTGTCTGCTGGGATGCTGGATTCATAGTCCCCAAATCCCTGCCTGTCACAAAAGAGCCTTTAAGAAAATAGTCATTGAATGAATGACTGAATCACTTCTGGTTTTCTATGGAGCACATAAAAAATAGATAATGAATTCAATGGAGTTTCAGAATATTCTCAAAAACTTCTGAATTGCTTAGAAAGAGAGAAGAAAAAACGAGACTAACATAATTGCTGAGACAACAGATTCTATACTCATAGAGTGAAATTGTCTCTATGTTTGGAATCCTGAGAGGGTGTGAATAAAACCATGATGAGGGAGCAGTCTCTTTCTGACTGACGCTGCACATGAAAAGTCTCACGGATATTGAACTATTTTTTGTATATATTCCTCCAGTTCAAGATGCTGGAATGTATAAATTACTTTTTATTCAGAAGGACATTTTTCTTGTCTTAAATTTATATAATCAAGAACCAAATTTTGAAGAGAAATGTCAGACCCTCACAGGTAATGTCATCTTGGTCATTGTATATACAAAAGAAAAAAAAATCATCCTTTTTTTAATTCATTATGGTATGTAAGGCAATGGTTATAATATTCTTTGTTCTGTCATTTATTTTTAGTTTCAAGTTAATGTAGAGAACATTTAGAATGCTCATGTGCATACAAAATTGTCAGATTCTTAAACAATGAATTTTCAACCAGTGATGAACTAGGTCAAGTTATCAGCAAGATGAAACCCTGAACATCCTTTGAGATGTTCTTTAAAAAAAAAAAAAAACTAGCATACACTCTAAACCTTAATTAAAGGGGTGTGTAGATAATACTTAAATCACTCAAACACGAGCTACAGTCAGGAGTAGAAAATTCAAATAGTCTGACAAAAATCACTACATCAGGCAACATGGTATAAAAAAACAAGCCCGTTACTCCGGCTGCTGAGGCCAGAGAATGGCTTAAGCTCAACAGTTTCAGGTTGCTGTGAACAAGTGGCGGGGAAGGGGGGATGAATAATGTTTTTGATTGTTTAATTGCAGATATTTCTTTAGAAGAGTAAGCATTGTTCTAGAATTTTTCCTTGTAATCCTACATCAACTTTCTGATTTAACAACTTTTATTGAGCCTCTAGTATGGTTATATGGTGGACTAGAAAGGAAAAAAACATAGTTATTGGACTCAAAAAATTCATAGTCTTATCGATTACGTAACCAATAGTTATGATGCAGAGAAGATACTAACTGGCATAGGAATGAAGATAGTATCAGACGAGCTGGGGACGCTCTTTGTACTGGTAAAATACTATGCATCTAAGATGGTGTTTATAGAGAAGAAAAGGATTGGGGGGAAAACACTGGATTAGGGGAAAAAAGGAGATTATCAGTGATTTTTATTTATTTATTTTTTTGTAGAGACAGAGTCTCACTTTACTGCCCTTGGTAGAATGCCTTGGCGTCACACGGCTCACAGCAACCTCCAGCTCCTGGGCTTAGGTGATTCTCTTGCCTCAGCCTCCCGAGCAGCTGGGACTACAGGTGCCCGCCACAACGGCCAGCTAGATTATCAGTGATCTTAAAAGTGGTTTTTGTAAAATGGTACCTCCATTTTCGCTTTTCTTTTTTTTTTAGTTGACACAGAGTCTCACACTGTTGCCCTGGGTAGAGTGCTGTGGTGTCACAGCTCACACAAATCTGGGTTCGAGTGATCCTCTTGCCTCAGCCTCCTGAGTAGCTGGGACTACTGGTGCCCACCACAACGCCTGCTAGTTTTCTATTTTTAGTAGAGACAGGGTCTTGCTCTGGCTCAGGTTGGTCTTGAACTCCTGATTTCAAGGTATCCACCTGCCTCAGCCTCCAAGAGTCCTAGGATTACAGGCATGAGCCACCGTGCCCAGCCCTCCCAGAGTCCCAGGATTACAGGCATGAGCCGCCGCACCCGGCCCTCCCTTTTCATTTTATTAGTTCCATCTTCCAGCCATTCCCACTGATATTATTGAACAAATTCTAATATGTTAGAAGGCGTATGAGGGTATTTATGTGAACAAATACATGTATTTTGAGTTAGTCTCATAATGTTTAAAATGAGCTTCCTTCAGTAGTCAAACACCCCAGTTCTATTACACCATTAGTACACATAAGGGCCTGCTAATCAGACCATTAGCACCCAGCTGTGTTCTGTGAGACAATGGGCCAAATGCCATCTACATTCATACTATAGAACATCCAGATTAATGACACTCCATGTAAAGAAAAGCAGGAACAAAGTAACAGAATCAACAAACACAAAAACACACACAGAATATCTTAATTGAATAAGAAATTTCTGTTATTGTTCAGGAATAGTTTAATCCTTTTAAGTACACAGATTTCTCTTTGATTCAGCAATATTTACATTATCTAGATGGACAGGGATAGATAGATGAATTATTTCAGGAGTAATTTAATAGGACACATAAAATATTAGAGCTGTAAGGACTTAACAGAAACCGTCTATCTAGTCCAGTTACTTCATATTATAGGTGAAAAACTGAGGTGAAGAAATGGTGGAATAAATAGTGCTAGAATCTAGTTTTCTTGATTCTAGTATTTTTTCAATAGTATTTATTACTTACTTTAAAAAAAGAAGTCATTTTTCCTAAATCAAAATTTCTTGATATGCTAGTAGTCAGTACCTGGTCGTATAACCACCTGTTTTCTCATCTATTTACCTCTCACCTCTAGGGTAGTAATTATTTTTGATGGCAAAAGTTATGCTTTGTTTCTTTGCATTCTAGAACAAGTCAAGTCACTAGAACACAGCTGATACTTGCAAAATACAGTATTAGTACAAATGAATGAATGAGCCATCTTTTCCAAATTCTGCACTTAAATGTCCTAATGAAGACTTATTGGAGAGAAAAGGCTGTCCTATTCTTGGTTAGATTGGGCCTAAAAAGGCATACTCTCATCCGATAATGAATGGCCCAGGGCTCAGGGCTTCTGCATAATGTAAGGTGGCTCTGGCATTGGAGAAACCTTTCTGAGAGACATAGTCCAGAGTGATATAGAATGGAAGTTAAGAATAGCTGTGCAGACTATTCAGAGTGGCAAGGATCAGGGAAGATAGGAGGATGGGATTGACTCAAGCCTAGAAACACTGATCTTGAGCTCACCAAAATAAATGGTATGTTTCATAATTCTCCTGATGCTACTTCCAGGACTCTGACCTGGAGAGACAAAGAATGAATCCAATTTCACTAAGTGCCACCACCCCAAACCACCATATCCACAAATATTTTGAATTGAACCGTAGACAATCCTGTTAGGAAGACACTGATGATATTTTATTTTACTGAGGAGAAACATGGGAATATTAAATCCTTTAATCAGGGATATAATAAATTAAGTGTGTTTACAGTACTCACACCAATGTGTTGCCCTGCCCTCTATGTGTTATAAATTACATCAAAGTTTATCTTTAAATAGTTGTGACTAGTGAATAAGCAATGTTCTCATGTCTAAATGAATCAAGGAACCACTCTAGTAAATATCTCTTTCCTGAAGTATCAATACTTAAAAAAATTTAAAGTTTTACTTTAATACCATTTTCTTTTGTACTGTTCTATAAATGCACAAGAAAATAAAATGTTAAATTGCCCACGATGCTTAATAATATTCCAAAGTAATTGTATGAAAAAAATATTACAGATGCCTCTCTTACATGTATTGTTTTATCTGATTGAATGTTTGATGATGCACTGTTTGAAACATTTAACTTTTCAAAAACAGCTAAAGATAGTCTTGCTCTAAAAAAATACCCCAGTGAAAATGCTGTTTAAAAAATACCTTGAGATTGCATTCTGAAATGACAATTGGTACATGCTCTGTTTTGCTTTTTCTTTTTTGACCCAAAGACTATTTATACATTGCATGGATTTCTCAATGCCTTTTCCTCACATCTTAAAGATGATTTTTTTTTACATTATATAAGGTAAACTAAACACAAAGAAAAAACAGACATCTTGATCAACTCCTCCATTCTTCAAATCAGTGTTTCCAACAATGATGGCTACCAGCTATGTGTATTAAAAATATAGTTTTAAAAACAGTTGTTGAATCCAAGGAGAAGTAAAAAAAAAAAAAAAAAGCTGTCTTGTTGTATTATTTTAGGTGGTACTCAGAAAAAGTAGAAAAGCTTACATTCAATGCACAATCAAAAACATGTATTGATGATTTTAAAAGGTTATGTGAATCTAATTTCTAATAGATAAATAAAAGTCATTCATTCAATGAACCAGAATTTTCTGCTCACAGGAATTTGCAATGCAATGGATGCAGATAATAACAAACACAATGTTACCATTTCCTCTACTGAACATCCGCCCTCTGCAGCTGACACATTTTGCTGACAGCAATGTGTGATTTCTGGAGTTGCATTATCTGGTGCACATAGATTCTCCAATCACTGGCTATGAGGTCTTGAGCTTGTTACTTAACCCCTGCTTGCTTTTCTGTAAAATAGTGATAATTATAAAATCTACTGTAGTATGATAGCTTACCAGTCAGCGTAAAGACCCTACAAGAGTGCTTGGTACACAGTGAGCAGGAAATCAGCATTAGTTATTGACAACTCAGATCTTTCTGTATCTGTGAGATAGGTGTTATGTGAACCTCAGAGAAGTCCAATCATTTTCCCAGGTTTGTACCTGAAAGAAAGCAGAGCTGTGACTCAGTCTCAGACTCCCCCATCACCAAACTCCAAATTCCACAGGTTTTTCTTTAGTTCCTCAAATTAATCTTAATATTCACACTTCTTCAATTCATATATCTCTCACAAGGTAGTGAAAAAATACAACTATTTTGTTTCTTTCATTCTACTGTAATTTCATCTTTATGAATGCTTCGATGTCTTACTCCTCCACTGCTTTCATATTAGAAAAGCCTAATATAATACCATTTTCCCCTTACCTGGTAAGAGAGGGAACATTCTAAATAAGTAATAGGCCTTTTAGAATATTGGCCTACATTTACTGAAGAATTCTAATTTGGAATACTTTGTTTTCTCAGGTAGTTTTCTTCTTTTTTTGATGGATATTTTATTCAATCTTCCCATGAATTCATTTACCTCCTATTGGGGAGGTATGGCATGTGAGCTATTTTATTCCTAGCTATTATTAAATTAAATAGTATCTATGACATTAAAAATTAACTATAATTACCTGCAAAATATTTCTTTTTAAACAAAACTCACGAAGAACTGCAAAGCAATTTGCTAGGCATAAGGTATGTGGAGGGTAGAGGATTGGATTTGAAAAGAGAAACAGATTAAAGACTCCATCACCTTCTAAAATGCATCAGAGATATAAGATATAGCTAACAATATTATGTATAGATTGTCATCAATTGTCTGTGGGCTATCAATGATTTTTTTAATGTTGTATAAGCTTTGCAATAAACTGTCATAATAAACAAAGAAATATAATATCTTTTTTGCATGGGGGAATTGTTACATCTTTCCTTTTAAGTTGATAAAAGCATTGTTTTGTTTGATTTTTTTCTTGTATTACTCAATATGTTCTACCAGATTGATTTGCACTTAATTTTAATTCATGTTGGTCACTTTTGTGTATCTAGTTAACTTTACAAACATGAAGGGATAAAATGCCTGACAAATTCAATCCCACGTTGACTTAATGAGAAACCAGCCTCCAAGTGTGTGTGTCAGTCATCTAGAAATCACCAAATTAGACAGGATAAGAGACGCAGAGTCACCTTGGGTCCTTTATCTGAAGGCACTTGAATACCTGACAAACATTAGCAGGGTCATGTAGTACAGGATTGCTTGAAAACGTATTCTTTTTAATTAATACAAAACCTGCAATATGCAAAATGTTAAGCGCTTTCTAGAATTAGTAATTCATCATCATTAGGTATGAATTTCATGCTGTCTTAAAATATTGCTTACGCTAATGCTAATTACTCATTCATCATCAAGGACTATGGGGTAGTGGTGGAAATATGGGAAGAAAACAGTGATACGGTGAAAAGAGCACTGATTTAGAGATTATCTGTGTTCTGGCTTCAGCCTCTAGTATAAATTTCAGTAACTCATTTAAACTATCTGAGGTTCTTTCTTCGTATATGGAATTATGACAGTTGTAGCTGATGACTTCATGTTCCTCTACTGTGATGTAGTTCTCTGAAATTGTGACTATGAAAAATCGGACCATTTAATAGATGAATGTGTTTTTTTAGAAGTATGACTCATAGCTCATTGATATGTACCACCCAGTCTATTTGAGCACAAATTAATAGCGTCATACACACTCAAATCATATATTTATCTGAGATAGTGTTTTATCTGTTAGTGTATTTCCTTAATTGCATATTTTACATAAATGTAGTACTTGCTGCAGAAAATTCCAATAATACAGGAAAAAATATAAGGAGGAGTGTAAATGTCCTGAAGAAGTCTCACCACTCACAGGCAGCCACTAGAAATAGTTTGGTGGCCATCCTTCTAAGCCTCAATCCCTACATTAATACATACAAAGGTAATATAAAATTACACATAACACTGCATTTATAAATACTGTGTATATTACTATGTACGTGTGCATATATCTGTGTGTATGTGTGTACACACAGGATATCTTTTTATGGTAATGACTTATTAATGTTGATATGCAGTAACATACAATAATGACCCAAGGTGATTCTGATAAGTTCTCTTATCAGATACAAGTTCTCTCCCTTCTTAAGATTCACTGTTGGTGTTGTGACATCTGAGTTAGGATTAGATTTTCCACACCATAAAGTTAGACACGTTTACACTTAATTTATTTTAATACTTCATTTGTGTGTATTTTTTTTCTTTTTTTGGTAGTGTTTAGTTCTTTATCTAGAATTTAGCATAAAGAATGAGTCAAAACATGCCCAAAATGAATAGCCAATTATCTCTTATTGTGGAAAAATTTTTCCCACTGATTTGAATGCTTTTGTGAACTATATATTAAATTAATTTTTAAAGTATTTACTTAGTGAAACGTCATAGGAATGGAGAAACATACACACATGCTCAATACCAGGATGGAGCTGATCAAGATTTAACTTTGTATATGGAAGTTAATCTTAACGAAAATCATGCTCAGAGAGGCAGGAGGAGGGGTGGGTAAACTTACACCTATTGGTAACAATGTGTACTGAGTGGACAAACCTGAATCAATTTGTGTAAAAACCAAGTATGTGAAGAAAACACGTGTACCTCTAATATTCCAAAATTTTAAATTAATTTAATGAAGATAAACAATTTTTATAATAAGTTATTAATCTCCAAGAAAAAAGTCTTTCCTATTTTTTAAAATCTTTGATGTATATTTAAATAGACACATATATATAGGTCATATTATGTTGTGGTCATTCTTTGATTTTTATACTTTTTATTATACATTTGAGACAATTTTTTAAATTACATTTTATAAAATATTTATATTTCTGAAGTGATTCATAACCAGCCATCTTAAACAGTGATCTTATACTTCCTAATAATTTTTTCTAATAACTTAAATCTTCCAAAGAAACAACTAGGATATTTGAAACTATTAATAATGGTATCACCTTCCTTCTATATTTATGTTAACTGTACAAAGACCACACTCAAATCTGTTTTGCTAACAATATTATTCCTTTCAACTAAGTAAGGCCCAATAATTGTGTGAGAATATATATGAAATGTGCCTAATAATACTGACCTAGGATTAAATCAAGGGAGAGGGAGATATTCTATGTACCTGCTTTCATAGCATCTTTAAAGATTCTACCATCAAGCCGCACCTTATCTTTTGGTCAGAGTCTTAACACAATGCCATAGAACCACAAATCCGTATCATATATTCTAAGAGTCTATTAAAAACAGATTTAAATTTTTATCAAATGCAATTTTAATGTAACTTGGTGTTTCTTTTTCTTACCAATTATTAACATGGCAAAATAAAAGAGTTTCCAGTTTATGTAGGGCCTAAAACATTCAGTTTGAAGGACCTTCTTTGAGAGAAGAATACAGAAATATGAAATTAAGACTTATCTTTAGAATGAAAGATGAAAGCTACCATGGAAAGGTCTTCTAGAAATACAATATACTGAGTCTCAAGTTTCATCAGTTTCAGAATAAGCCTGCATCTTGTGATGAAATATAAAGAATTTCTAATTTTTAATCTTGCATTTCTGAGGCAAATCCTATTTAGGTATATGCATAGTATTCATTAAGAATCTTGTTTAATTCTATTTACTATTACTATGTTGTAGTATTAGTACTACTAATACTATTGCTATTACTATAGTTTGCCCCACTATATTTGTAAAGTTTTAAAATCACTGATATGTAGATTTTGTAAAAACAAATAGAAAATTTCCTTTGCTCTCTCTGCACTTTCTATATTCCAGTAGAGCTTAATGTTCTTACTTATAAAAGTTTTTTTTTTATTCTTGAAATCATCAATAACTAACTAGATCTACTAAGGGGTGTTCAAAATTAAGAACAATATAATTTTACTTAAAAAAGAAAACTCATGCTTTTATCTCATCATGCTGCTATTGACTGTTTTCAGAAAGTTCATTTGTGGTCTCCACATCTCCTTATACAATTGCAATATGACTGCTGGTCGCAGATTAGGAGAAATGCACCTGATCCATGCACATGTCCACATGTTTGCTTTACTCTGCACACTATGCTGTCCTCAGGACACTAGCACATCCCCTGGTGACCTGCTTCATCAGACACTTAGATTGCTCAGATGTTAGGTGTGGTTTGTCAGCATAGTGATCCCAGCACAGACATGATAGTGACAAATGATACTTTTATCAGGCTGGCAGGTAAGAAACTTTTTGTAGAATATGGAAACACATTTATCTATTTCATGTACTCATGGTGTTCCCTTTACTGATGCTTATGGGGCTTAAAGAAAAGGATCAATTCTAAGTATGTACTTCTTATAAAATAACCTCAGGGCATCTAAGAAGTCAATAAACATAGGATGAATTATTTACATTAGGCGTTAGTTATAGTTTTTAATAATGGACTTCATTTATTTTTCTTCCAAATCCAGACACCTTTTCAGTGAAGTACTTCTGAATTTGAAACGTGAGAACCAATATAAAAATAAGTACAGCAAATACACTAAAGACAGCCCAGGTCTGATATCACTGAGGAAATTATGTACTTAGACTGTGGCATATGGGCGACTGAATTTCACAGATTGATTGAACTAAACTAGAATACTATTTCTTGTGTGTATTTACTAAGCATTTGACTTTGTGCTGAATATATGTCTTTTGACAACTAGTATAATCATAAAAATGTGCATTCTTCAAAAAATATTGACTACATGTAAACTTCATGCTTACTTCAGATAATTGCTTGTGTCTCTGGAAATTTCATGATTTAAATACCAAAATAATTTAATATCAGCATCAGTAATGATAATGGTATCTTTTTTGAGTTTTAATTAAAATTAGTGTGATAATCATTTTATAAGTCATTTATTAAAATGTATATCTGTCTTTCTTATGAAATTCATACATATGCTCCAAAATATTTGTGCTCAATATATGTGAAAATATGAAAACTTTAATGCACTCAGAGATGTTAATTATAAAACATTTGATTAAACATTTAGGAAATATTTTTAAAAGTAGCTAAACTTCTACGATTCAAATAGAAAGGTGTTAATTTATTGGTTTTCTGCGGTAGAATTTTGTGTTAGGGTTTTTTTTGTGAACAACAGAACACTCAACTTTGTCCATAATTCAAATGCCCATTTTACTTTGCCAGAGTACTTCAGTATAACTTTTTAAATGATAGCTATTTAGAAATTGATATTAATTAAAGTAATCAATATCTGCTACCTTAAATTAAGTGTCCTGTAACTGTTCTGCCATTTTAATATAGAAAAAGGAAAAAGTGCAAAAATGCCAACTACAGGCCTGACTTCTTTTAGGTATATATAAAATTTTGAGGTATATATAAAAATTACAAAGAATGAAGGAAAGAAGGGTGGGTTATGTAAATGTAAATCTCTTCTGAACTTAACTCATTTAACGTTTTTAGAATCAATGCTTATAGTCATTCTTTTTATAGTTACAATGTCACCTAAAGAAGAAAGCTGCTTGGTAAATTTTAAGTTATTGATTAATTAAAAGATAAGGAAGTTCAGGAGGTGCATTCATCAAAGGTAGTATTTGTTGGGAAAAGTATTCTGTGAGAATTGATATCTGAACTGAAGCTCCTAGGATGGGTAGCAGTCAATTACAGGAAGACAAAAAGAGAGACATTATTTCCATTTAGCAAGATGGGTTCAGAGAGGTTAAGTTACATCCCTAGCTGGTGAAAGTGTTAAAAAAAGAAGCACAAATCTCTGCCAGGCTTTTGTAAAAAAAAAAAAAGAAATCATAGTATAAGATCAAAAGTCAGAACAAAAGATGATAAATGTTTTGTTCAAATTCATAAAGATTTCTTTTTGAAAAAGCAGTGTATCATTCCTGTTTTTATATATGAATACACTATGCTACGTTTTTAACTACTAGAAGAAGGAATAAAAGGAAATGTCACATAGTCTATTGCTTTAGATGGTTTAAATTCTTTTAAGAACATTATCATTAAAAATTGATTATGGTATTCATAAGAGAGGAGATATTATGAACTTATATTTTAAAATTCAGTGCTATCTGAATGTAATCCCAAGTCACTGACTGAAGTTGAATCTTTTGAAGGACAGTAACAATTGATGTGAAAGCGTTTTCTGTACTCTTGCCATTTTTCCTCTGTATGTTTATATGTTGTCATTCAAGTGTGTATGCATAAATAAAATAAAATTATAAGTTTAAAAATAATGAACAGGATTTTTTAAAGAAATAACTAGGCTCTAAATATTCCCTGATAAATGTTAATTTTGGTAAACTAACTGGATACTAGTATCAAAATACCCTTGATTTCTTTAACTGAGGGTATGTACTTGGCAAAAAGTTTTCTTGCACTGAGCCCCACATATCTGAAACATTAATTTTAGATGCCTCCATGACAATGTAATGTATTCTTGTAGTCTTCCAAGATGTGCCACATTTTGGAATCTTTCCTAAGTGTCACAAACCAAGAGACATTTCACAAGTAAAGTAAAGAATGACCGAGACTTTTCAAAGAGTTGCCCATGTTAGAGTTAGCAGAGTTGCCCATGCTAACACTGAAGTTTGTTAGAAGTTCTAAGAAACTTCTATTGTTCAATGTCCATGTTTGATATTTAAATATCAAACAGTCTGTAAGCTATTCTGACATGCGGTTCTAAATAATTTTGAGCCTTGCCAATTGTGCTCAGTAGAGGCAAGGCAACATTGCAATTCAACTCTATAAATACATATGTCAAGTCCTTTATAATTTGTGTCATCATGGCAGCCAGCTTGAAAGTTGGAGATCAGAGGCTGCCACATCACTACCATCCTTTTGTACAACTGTTTAAGTTTAGGTTTCCCTGTCACCTTTAGTTTCTTTGTGATGAAAGAATGATACCATTCGGAATCTTCCCTCTCCCTGGATCATCTTTACCAAGTTTTAATTCCCTCCCAAAGCAAGAAGCAAAGGAGCTATTTCTGAACTCTATAGCAACAGCATTTTAAGTTACTCAGCTGTGTATCAGGATCTTGAAGCATTCCTTTGGGGTATTTTGTACAACTCTTTAGTATAGATAGAATACAAAATCTGCTTTCTGCATATACATACTCAGGCTTTTACAGCAGTAGTAACAGTAATATTACTAAAAAATAGTAGTAGCTCTTTTACTAAGATGTTGTGCACTTTGCTAAGGTTATCTCAATTAAACTTTAAAATAATTTGTGGTATAGGTTCTGTTACTTCTATTTTGCAACTGTGAACACCTTGACACTGAAAGAGTTAAAAATCTTCCTATAAGTCCCAAGTTTAGAAACATAGTCCCATAGTTTAGAAACTGGGAACATAAGGCAGATCTCTCTCAGGTAAAAACTGTATGATTATAGATCATAGGATTCATATTCAGTAACTGTGTTTGTTAGAGGTTGAGAAAAAGAAGGCAGTGCACATATTTCTTTCATCAAGAACTTCCCTCCTAACTGGGAGCTGTTGTCCAGCAAATATAACAGTGATATATGTCGCTACAATTCAAAACCATAACTAACTCTGGAAAAACTGAGGAGTTAGTGATCCTTTCTGGGATCAGTTTATATGCATAGAGACCATTTCTCGAGGATTTCTGAAGAAAATGAGAGATATTTATACACACAGGCCTATGAAGTAGAAGGCAGACTTGAGTGTGGAGCCAATGGCAAAGGCCCAGAGTATGTCAAAGCTAGAAGTTGATGAGGACAGTTTCGTAGTGGGTTTCTGAAGACTCAAGACAGGATGAACATTAGGGCTTAGGTTCATGGGAAAGTACAGATTACACTCAGGGTTAGACTCGCCTGTACAGAACCAGGCAGTGCCATAGTACCTGGGCTCCAGAAATGTTGGGGACTTCAGAAAGCTGGCAACGAACCATTTGCATTTTCAAAAGGCATCAGTAAAAGAAGCAATGAGGAGGCAAGGAAAAAAAAGAAATAAAGAAACAAGATTTCTCCCATAGCTCATGTTTACTCAATGCTCTTGATGACAAGGCAAATTCTACCTGGAAACATGAAGGATTAAGCCAAGCTGATGGGAGCCAAACACAAGTAATTTTTTTGGGCTGGGATGTGACTGTTGATCCAATTTGAATCAACCAATGATTATGCTTAACATGTTGGGACTCCCACACTGTGAGATCAAATCCTAGGAGACCAGAGTAATTACTACCCAGCTTGGTGTAGGGTCTTCTACACCAGTTTCAACATAAACTCCCTTCCGTGTCGCCTTTTGATATTTTATTATTTTTTTTCAAAACCCAAGACACCTTCCAAATGTCTTGATTAACCTGACAGTTTTTCTGCCTCTCCCACCTTTGTATCCTACAACGTGGACATAATACTACATACATTTTGAATCGACAATAACAATATTGAACACACTTTGAAAATTGACCCACAGATACAAAAAAGAAAATCACAGAAAGTTGTGGTACCATTTTGGAAGGAGAAAAGAGGGATAGAACACACAGTCCTGCTTAAAGACTGTGATCTCCTGAATTGATTCCATTTACTGGGCTATGTTGAGAGCCTTCTCAAGATAGTAAAATATTTTCTTATTTTACTATCCAAGAACTCCAGAATCCCTTTATTTCTCTTTCCAAGCACATCTAAAAAAGTTACTAAATCAAAAATGACTAATAGCTAATACTAGAAAGACCATTTGAAAAATGTGATTATATCTCAATAATGTTTCATGTACAAACAACATTGCTCTTTGTTAAATTTTTTTTAACCTCAGTATTTTGAACAACCTCGTTTTCCATTGCCTTTTGTTATCTTCTATGATCTTCACATACTTAGTGAACTTAGAAAGAGATTTCCAGCCCCTTCTCTTCAATTTTGAATTCTCAGAAGGCAACATTTTGCTGGATTTTTAAAGATGCATGAGTTAAGACAAATGAGCTCTGTCATGTCTCTCTGCCTTGGACTGAGTCATATGTTTTCTCTATATCCATGCACAGACAAAACAGAAGGATGAAAGATCTGTCATTTCCTGTTCTGGGATGTTTAATTTCAGATACTTTTTTTAAGGTCTGAAAAACACTTACCTTCTGTTTTAAAATTATAATCTAGTAATCGAGCCTGTGTCGATTCTGGGTAAAATGCTAAGGTTTCATTTATTTTAGGGAGCACTACCATTTGGAAACGTTTCTAATTTCTGAACTCTCTTAATCATCACAGTTGTTGATTAAAATGGACCAGGATTTCTATTATTGCTTTTCCCATTGTAAATATACAACTTTAATATCACAAAGAGTCTGTGTGATGCTTTTCATGATAATTTCTAACTTAGACATTGTTTCACTTTATTTGGGATATCAGTTTTAAACCTTTTAAGTACTACACTCACAGGAAATTTTTGTATGAGACTCTGTGCTCATCATTAGGATTAAATTGATACAGATAGCACTGGGATTTTCATTACTGTCACATGCCTACAAAATACTAATCCTAAGCCTGAAAATTATCTTCAAATAATTTATTCATCTCTTCCAAATCATAGAGACCACACTAGTCGTGTCAGTGGTTAATTGAAATCATCGATCATGTCTTAGTTTGAAAATATCTGTACAGGTTTTATCTAAAATAAAACTTTCTAAGGTTTGGGGTTGGAGAAAATCTTAATATACATTACTGGTGTTTCTCTTCTTATAAAAGTATCTATACTTGTTATGCTATTTTACAATGGTTTAATTTCACTTTTTTTTTTTTACCCCATTTTGCATAGCAATAAAGCCTGAAATGTTTCAGGGAAAGAAAAAATAAAAAGAAAGAAAGAAACAAATACAAGAAGAAAAGGAAGTTTTCCCAACTCAAGGGATTTGGTGTTTTGATGCAGTCTGGCAGTAAAATAATGAAATATTTTGAGCATCTTTTTAATAAATATTTTGAGCTCTATAAAAACTATATCATGCTTTAGAAGAGTTTATAATCCTCTTTGGATTCTAAGCAGTTTGCATTTGACGCTCTGCTACTTTTCTACCTCTCAGGCATATATAAATGCAACCTAGCAAGGTGGTTTTTCTGTGTTTGTTTGTGTGTTCATGGCACCATTTGCAGTCCACACCCAGTGTATTCCAAGAGCCCCCCATGCCTGTAGGAATCTAGGAAAACATTTTTATTGGCCCTTATTCACTTTTTAGGAAACCATATTGTATGATATGAATTAGATAAATAACAGATACTAAGGATCTGTTGACACCATAAATACAATAAGTGAATTAAAACCATGTATACACCTCACTGAAAAACTGAATTTTCTCTGTAGTCTTAGGTTTCTCATCTGTATATGAAGGGAGTTGAACCAGACAATGTTTAGACATGGTCTCTGGTTTACAGTTTTGAAATTTTTGCTCAAGATGCTGCCCTATTTTTTTAAAGTATACAAATAAACTTTGTCCGTGTCATTTACATTTTTAAGGTTTAGACACAAAGCTGTTTATAGTTTTTTCATGATATTTTAAAAACTTCATTCTATCTGTTGTTATATCACTCTTGCTCCTTTTATTTCTAACTTTAAAAAATTTCTGCCTTTTTTATTTTATTGATCTCTCCTGCCAGATGTTCATTTATTTTATAATCTTTTCAAAAGTTGATTTTGGGGATTATTAACTCGTATGATTTTGTTTTCCTTATCACTAGTTATATTTTTAATAACTTTTTATTTTTATGATTTACTTTGTTATATTTTATAATTTCATATTAGAACACAACTCATTATTTTTAATTATTTTTATTAAGTATTTAATATATCTTTCACACAATATTATTTCAGATGTATCCTAAATATTTTTATAGATAGCATTTAATTGTTCAATTATAAATATTTGGAAACATCTATTATTGTTTGAAGCATGCATTATTTAAAAATGTCTTTTTGAGTTTCTAAATTTCAGAGAATTTTGGCTATATTTTAATTTCTAATTTTATTGATTTTTTTCTAATTGTGTTGTTGTGTAGCCTATCCATTATTTTATATTTGTTCAAATTCTTTTAGTGGCCCATTGTAGTTATAAAATAATTACTTGTTTAATTCTAGAGAGTCAAAAGTACTTTTAAATTTAATAAATAAACATATATCAATAGGTATAAACATTATAATAGAATAAAAAATTGGTGTCATCAGTAAATTAGTTGAAATATATGTAAAAGAGCAAAGAACAATGTGATTAGGTTGATTCATTAAAAATCAAACAAGCTGGGAGATTTGGGCCCAACATTCTACTCTCTCTTAAAGAGAACAGCTCTCTAGAGAAAGAAATGTAAATAATTTTCATTCGCTATAGCCTTGTTCTTGGAGAAGGATTTCCCACAGTGTTAGCCTGCCTCCTCTACATCAAACCATCAAGGGAGGTTACCATTTGACATGACATGAGTTTATACACACCTCAGTCAGAGGGAAATTCAAGAGCTAGGCCTATGAGATATAAGCCTTTATGACCATCAGAGTAACTCTTATGGCTTACCAATATGTGTCTACGTAAAATAAGTGAGTAGCCAAGTAGTGTTAGACATTTTTATTTGAGTGAGCAAAGTTTTTATAATACAGGTTGATATTTCTTTCTCACTCACAGTGCATGATTAATATTCTAAATTATGTTTATTTTCTAGTTTTTTAAATTAACCCTTTGTAAAATCGGAGAAGACTTCATTATATTTCACAATTTAAGTATACACTTTAAATCTTGATAATACAAATAATAACTATAATACTAACAAAAATTAGATGGCATAAAAGGTATAAGACTTTGAAAGTAAATGTCTCTTATTTCCTCTTATTTTTCATACTGTGAAGTCAATGTGTAATTTTAGTAAAATCAAAAAATAATGCTTGAAAGTATAAGCCTTAGAGTCCTCATAGGAGTCACTGGGAATAAAAATAGAATAGTGATAAAACAAAATAAATAATAGATTCTAAAGTTGGGAAATGGAGGGAAGGGGAGAAACAGTGTTTAGCCTCCTATATTTCCTACTTTTCTTACTGATAAGTTAATAAATATTGCTAGGGGTTGGCAATTCCAGTAAATGAAATATAGATTGTGCATGTGTGTATTTGTACGTGTTTATAATATTAAATATTATAATTTATAATAACAATAGCATAAACAGTCATATAACTTTTAATGTTGATATTTAATAATGAAATAATAATGGTATTATTAATAAACAGTATTTAACATTGTATATTACAAATAACAAATGATAATATAAATGAAAATGTTCACTAATAATTTAAAATAAGAACTTTGAGAGGATGGAGATGTGAGAATGGGAAGTGCGTGTATTTGTCTGACTTTCTGAACTTTTAATTTTATATCCCTGTGGTTGAAAATATTTCATTATGCTCTGGGAGGCCGAGGCAGGCAGGTCACCTGAGCTCACAGGTCTGTAACTAGCCTGACCTAGAGTGAGACGCCCGCCTCTAAAAATAGCCAGGTGTTGTGGCAGGCACCTGTAATCTCAGCTACTCGGGAGGCTCAGGCAAGAGAATTGCTTGAGCCCAGGAGCCTGAGGTTGCTATGGGCTGTGATGCTACGGCACACTACTGGGGACAACAAAGTAAGACTTTGCCTCAAAAAGAAAGAAAGGAAGGAAGGAAGGAAGGAAGGAAGGAAGGAAGGAAGGAAGGAAGATATTTAATCATTGATATAACTTGCAATAATTTAAAAACTATACTATATTCAGGCAAGAGAATACTGTTCAGATTAATAATTAGCTATATCCGCATGTACTGAAATGGAAAGAAGACAATAATATATTCATAATTAAAATAAAAGCACAATATATAGTAGTATGCCTTGTAGATAGCAAATATGTAAAAACAGTAAATGTGCACATATGTTTTTATTGATCAATGTGTGTAACTATCAAGAAAAAGTAACACCGAACTAATAATTGGGTTGACTTAACACAGTATTTCATTTTATACTCATTTGTATTGCTTGTATAAATTTCTCACTACTACAAGGCATTGATTATATAATAAAATTTTAATAGTAAAAAGCATTGAGATCCTAGATAATGTAGTTGTCGGATATCCAACTTAATCTAATTATTCTGAACTTTTAACATTCTGGTGATCAGCTCTGTCGGTTCAGGAATCGTCTCTGCCTTCTTCATTGCTCTGATTCCTGTGTCCGGCCACGATTACCCCTACATCCATGATAGAAAGTCTGTAAATGTTTCTGTAATGAATTGAAGAATATAATCAAAGTTCCAAATACAATCTGTGCCATATAGTTTGTATACTGCATTATTTTAAAGATATTGTTTTGTTGGGTCATATATGTGAGTCACATATGTAAGAAGTAAAAGCTTTAAAGAATTAAATTTAAAAATCATTCAAAGATATCAATGTGAGTGATGGCTGTAGAAAAACTTCTGTTATTTTCCTGGCAGTAGCTTACAAATGAACTTTTTGTATATACATTCCATTTTTTTTAATTGAAAAGCTTTAAAAAGTTAAACCCAGATTGTTTGGCATGAAGGTTAAAACCAGAAGATTTTCATTTATGCCTTTTATATTTTTCTCCATGGCATATACCTGCCTTTCTTTGTGGTTCATATTTCATATTTCTCTGCAGTGGATAATACATTTCCTAAATCTTCATTATCATCTTTTATATTGGCAAAGCAGCAGCACAGTAACCTTTGCTTAGTCGAATTTTAATAAGCAGACTGATGCTTCTTTTTATAATTTCTATACACAACAAAATCCTTTTGAATATAAGACTACATAATAGAATTTACTTCCCAAATTAATGTCATTGTGATGTACTAGAATTTGTGTCAATGAGGTTATTCTCAATACCTTTAAGAGACAATTACAGTCATGAGAAGCATGAGGGAAAGGAGGGTATGCACAGGAATTAATTCGGTAGTTTTGGCTTCCAGTCAGTTTCCATTTCCCTTCAGTGTTGGGGCTAAAACTGAACGCAAAGGGAAATCACAAAGCTTAAGCTTCTTTCCTGCCCTGATCGAGTTTTATGAAAATAAGCCGTGCTATTGTCAGGAGTGGCATTCCACAAATGGTGGTGACTATAACACAGAAACAAGGTAGGAAGGGGTCTTCAAGCCCTCAGGCAGAAGAGAGCGTGGTCAGCTGTCACTGACCTTCCATTTTCTATTAAGGAAGAAAAAGGGATGCGTCTATGGTAACAGACATAGTTGGCTCCTCCCTCAGATCTAAAGTACAGTCTGGCATAGCTGCTTCCAACATTTCGATGACCGTGGTAAGAGGAAAATTGGATGAATAATGATCTGTCGCAAATGGAAACGTTATGAATAAAAAGGAAAAATTTAAACATTTTTGCTTTGTTATAAATAGTTGTCAACCCAATAATAGACTGTTGAACGGTTTGTTGAAATGTAAGAATTTAGTGTAGTATTCGTGAAATATGACAATTTGCTCCTTAGTTTCACAAGGATAATATGGCAGAAAAAAAACTTCTTGTCTCCAATTTAGAAATGAGCTATAAGTAACATATTATAAATTTGTCCTGGTTCACAGATGTGACAGCTGATAGATGTACATATTGGCAATTGCTTAGTAGATTATCGTTTACTGTCACTTTTTTATTACAATGTGATCTTCCATTGCCTTTAATCAATTTACGTCACGGATGACAAATCTCTTTCCCTTAAGCAAAATCTTTATTTATCATAAAGCAATTTTTACCAAAACTGTTACATGAAGGAGGAAATCATAATTGGAATAATTTAACTTTTGAATTTTTGGATTATGTGGCATCTTTGAAAAATAATAAACAGTATTTGAAGTGACTGTTATTTATGTAGCCTCCTCCCCCCAAATTTCCTATGTTTTCCGTTTATCAGAAATATATAATTATTTTGCCATTAATTTTGTAAACATTCTGTGAATTTTTGCAACTAAAACATAGAAGCAGGGTGTAATTTAATATTTCTGGTCAGTTCTGGAGGCATATGCATCTCTTTATGCATAAAAAGACTGTTAAAGAAAGTAGGTTCTACTAATACCCTGTTTTCCCGAAAATAAGACCTACTTACAGGAAAGATAAGACGTCCCCTGAAAATAAGACCTAGCGCATCTTTGGGAGCACACCTTAAAATAAGACACTGTCTTATTTTCGAGGAAACAGGGTAAGAAGGGATATTGTAGAGGAACTCAGGGAATTTGGGTTGTGGAAGACGGAAATGAAAAAATGAGAGAAAGTGTGAACTGCCATCTTGGGGGGAAACACATGGTTTTGACTGGGTATGTAATACCTTTCCATCAGTTTCTGCTGAGAGTAAAACAAAGTATATTTAGATGCTGTTCAAATAGTGATACTTTGTTTAAATTATTTCTGATTAGACTGTCAATTTATGGTGTGGTTATCTGGTGTTTATTCCAGGGTATGACTGTGAGTTCAGTATAATATTTTCAAAGGGAATGCTAACCCACATGAAGTAGAATCTTTAGCTTTATTCTAGAGGTTTAGTGTGAAGTAAATACAAACTCAGTTGTGTTAATTCTTGCCACGGACCGCTCTGTCGGTGGGCTCCAGTCCGAGGGAAAGTAGGGAGAAGGAACGAGGAAGGTTGAGAGATCGGCGAAGGAATGACAGACTGACATACCACGGGTTAAAGTATGCAGCTGTAAATTTATTGGGTACACATGTTGGTATTTATACATTTTTACAGAGCTTACATAATGCAATCTTTTTGCTTACATGCGCGGGTTATCTTTGTGTTTGTAAGTGTGATTTATCATGCATTGTTATGTCTTAAGGTTCCGCTTCCCGGAGGGTAGCGGTTAATAGTCAACTCTTCCCGCTTCCTCCTATCTCAGGAATGTTACCGCCTCCAACTCTTTTCTTAGTTTCTTATTATCTTTTTAGAACAGCTTGATATTTTCTTTATGTTAATGCTTGACTAATTCTACATTTACTATTTGATCTTATTGTTATTGATAATTACAATTTTGATTTAGAGTAAATTTCTTGACAAGTATTAGTTTTTCTATTGATTTTTATTATGTGTGACAGTTGGTGAAGTAAGATGTTCTGAACAGGACTTCATGGTGGGTGGATGTGTTTCAGTGACTTTGTAACTTATGTAGATAATTTGTATTTCGTGTCCTTAAGCTTATCGTCTTAGTTCACTGGTATTTATGGTGGGAAAACATCTTTATGTGCTCATTGTTGGTGCCACTGAGTCTAATAGCTCATGAGGTGGTGTTATATCTGGATTAACAGTGTATTATGTTCATTCTTAAGAAAGTACATATTGATAGTTTATCAGAACAAACAGACTTCTGGTACAGGATGACAAACACATGAGTAGACACCACAATCTTTAAACTTAAGCGGGTAACTGAGCATGCTAGGTAACATTTCTGATGCTGTGCATACTGGGGGCGCTGGGGGCAAAGCTCCGGGGAGCACAAACCACCTTCCCGTCGTTCTATAACGCGGACAGCACTGCCTCACTACGGCTATATGCCGTGGGCGCGGCAAATTCTTCACTTTTGTTCCTGTTTATTTCACTGAATCCGTTTCATTGTAAAAAATCTTAATTTTGAACTCAACTTCAGCCCTTTAAGCTCCTCAAATCTTAAAATCAAGTTGTATTATATGATTGCACACGTGCTATTATTTCAGTATGTTTAGGCAAAACATTTCCTCACCTCCAAGATGCTGCTCTGCCCTAGCGGTTTGCTGAGTTCTTACCCACACGTAATAATAGGCAGCTTTCCCTGGAGCGGCTGTGCCAGAACCCTTTCTAAGTGCTTCACCCCTCAGTAAATCCCTTTGATTTAGGTACTGTCACCTTTGCAGGCTTAGAGCTAGACACTTGAGCACAGGAAGATGAAGAACTTGATCAAAGTAACCCAGTTGGGAAGTAGAGAAGTCAGGGTTTATTTAAATTTTTTTTTTTTAATTTCCTATTGATATAAGGGTGCATATGTTTAGGTTACATTGTTTTCTTTTCAAGTTACTTACATTGTTTTTTTAGGTTACATTTTTTTCTTTTCAAGTGGTAGTCAAGCCCTTCACCCTTATGCTGTGCACATCAGGTGAGAGCACACCTCTTCCCCTCACCCCTCAATAGAACCTACTTCTGTTTTTCTTTCATGTGAGTGTGCAGTTGTTTATATATTGATTGCATGTTAGTATTGATTACAGTGGATACTTGCTTTTCCATTCTTGTGATACTTTACTAAGAAGATTATGTTTCAACCTCACCAAGGTAAACACAAAAGAGAAAACTCTCCATCTTTTTATGGCTGAGTGGTACTCCATGGTATACATACACCATAGTTTGTTAATCCATTCATGGGTTGATGGGCATTTGGGTTGAGAGGAGTTGAAGTTTAAATCCAGGTAGCTTGATTCCAGACACTTTGCCCTGAATCTTAAGCACAGAGCCTTGATATTTAAAAATAAAGGTGATCCTTGGAAAGGCAACCCTAATTTTGGTTACGAGACATTATATATGCTTAAAAATTAATGACCTGAAAAAAGAATTTAATGTGCATAAACTTGACACTGGAAGAGAGGGAACTTTTAGAGTAGGAAATATGACTAAGAATGGAGATGCTAGAATTTTACAAGCAGAAGATTCTTCATTATTTTCATGAGAAAAATGCCTAAGGTCTGCCTTCCACTGTTAGCCACATGGGCCTGGAGTCTGAGAAGTAGGAGGCAGCAGGCTTCCTCTTTGACCGACTCTTGTTTACAGCATTAGGTCTACACAGTTGACAGAACCCTCCAAAGGAACCAGACACCTGTGGACACATCTGCTTCTTTCCCTTCTGCCTGACACTTGTTCTTTCATGAGTGTACTTTTGTAGTTTGAGAGGATCTGGTTTCCAAGAATATCTTTGTGGAAAGCTCTGGAGGCGAGTAATAAAGGCAGCTCATTATCTTGGGAATTTTTGAGGGTGAAGGGAAGGCATTTGAAAATAGAAATGATCATAGTTAGCTAGAGATTATTTTTCTGCGTTACATATCTGATAGCAACTAATGTATGTTTCTCTGTGAATGAATGAATCAGTAAATAAATAAATGGATGAATAAGAGAGAATAATGATGTTCTGTTGACAAATTAGCCATGTATTTGCTATAATCTATTGTGAGTAAAACTATTTTAGAATTGAACTTTTGACATTTAACTTAGAGAGAGTTGATTTTATATTCCCAACTAAGTTTCGGTCAATATCAAATTTGAAACATCAGCAGATTCAATTGATTTGTTGGTTGTAGACAAAAAGGAATCTCATGGGAGATGTGCCCATGTTAACACATAGCAACTGAAGGGGCCACTTCTTAAAATATAGCTGTATTTTTGGTTTGTGTATTCATTAGTCTGGAAGGGGGATTTATATAATTGTGATATCCATTATGTGGCACCCTTTTGGGGATGGTCATCATCTTGTTATCAAACATGATAAGTTTTAAATTTTCCGTAAAGATGTGTGGTATTTCCAATGTACCTGTGGAGAAAGAGGGGCAGATTAGAGAGGAGCTAATGATCAGAAAATTCCACCATTCAGAACTATGTGTTTCAATTTGTAAGTTTTTTTTTTTTTTTTTTTTTTTGCAGTTTTAGGCCGGGGCTGGGTTTGAACCCACCACCTCCAGTTTGTGAGGCCGGTGCCCTACTCCTTTGCGCCACAGGCGCCACCCTCCATTTGGAAGTTTTAAATGTTTGTGACTTCAAAGAGCCATTAACTAGCACTACCCTGCAACAACACAGTCTGTCTCTGTGGCATAGAGAAGACCAATTTTTCTGATCCATTAAATGGTTTCTATAGAAACTGCCAAATAAAATTTAAAATTTTACCTCTCTTGACCAAAATCTGCAGAGATGATGTCATATCCCAGCACCACAATCAGCTAGTGGTCTCTTTTAAATTTAGTTTCAACCTAGCAAAAAATGTGTTCCCTGTATCAAGCCAGAAAGTACAAATCATCTTAGCATATCGCCTGATTCTATACATCTAGCAGACAAGCTATATTAGAGGGAGAGAAATGTGTATTTTTCTGTATTTATGAACTTAGACTTCCTTGCTCAACGTTAATATACGGAATTACGGGCACTAATGATTTATGTCATTTATGAAATGGTTCTGACTTTTGCTTACCTTTGATATGTATGTTGAATTTTATGATAACTTATTTATGAATAATTCTCTTTCAAATCTAAATATTAAGAATGTATTTTCCTTAAGTCAAGGAAATTATAGCAGTTTTTAAAGAAACATAAATTCTTTAATGGGTATATTTTCTAATCCCTCAGTATGTTAGTAAATAAAAATATTATTTAATTGATATTAATTATCTGACAACTTCTAATAACCAAGGAAAAATATCATTATAATATTCATTAATGATATTCAAAATATTATTATTATATTATTCATTAATGATATTATATCATTATGCTATTAATCAATGATATTAAAAATATAATTATGATATTCAATATTATTATAAAAATTATTATTATGTGATGATTGATGGTGGTTGAGAAGATATTTCAATTACTCTTTCGATTATAACAATGTAGATCATGGAAAAATTATTTGAAGGGGCAAAATGATAGGGTGATAGGTTGAGAAGTTTTAAATCTAGTTGCTAAGAATTAATATATAAATAATTTCAAACCATGAATTCCTTTGTGTGTACTGAAAAATGGACTTGGTTTAGTTATGCCAGGGGAGATAATGTTCTCATGTAATGTTCTCAGTTGACTGCCATTAAAAAAATACTTGCCGTCCAAATTCTTAATCCCCACAAAAGGAAAATAGTTTAGATCTCCTATGTATATCAGCATTTCACATGGATTTTAAATCTGTAAATTTTTAATATTTCCAAGTAACATGAGCAAATGTCATCCATGTGATAGTCAATTCATGTATATGATTTTCATTCACATCAGTGATTTGTCAATGGTTAGTGAAAGGGGAACAATTGAGGAGTCCTGACCTTACAGAATGCTGTAAGGAGAAGCAAGGTAAGGGAGTAAGTCTGGGCAGCAGAGAAAGTGAAGCTGCGAATCCATGGGAACTGGATTACAAAAATGATAAGGGAAACTACTGAAGGCAGTAAAATTTTAATTGTTTTATCTACATGTGTTCAATCAGCAATTATTTCTATATGGGTATAATTCAGAGGCTGGAAAATGCTGAGTTTTAGCCACCCAAAGAGTTCAGTATATGTGATATTCCAGAGGATGGAGGTGGATTATTATTTTCAGAAATCAGAAGGCAGTAAATCACAGGGGAAAGTTACAATGACCGCTATTTATTGATTAGTGAATAAAAAGGCTCTTCACCATTTTGTGTTCTTCCAAGTCATGGTTTCAGGCAAGAGTACCAGTTATGGTGAAGGAAGGGATTCAACTGGAAATCAGGCAGGGTCTGACTGTTGACTGCTATGTAAAGAAAGCCCTGACCAACAGTTTTCAGGCTTTGCTGGCCAGATAATGATGAGTAAAACTGTAGGAGTTCAGGGCCCTAATTCTCAAAGACTCTGCTTCAGTAGGTCTAGTATAACGTAGCACTTGTATTTTATTTTATTTTATTTTATTTATTTTATTTTATTTTATTTTTTGAGACAAGAGTCTCACTTTGCTGTCCTCAGTAGAGTGCTGTAGCATCACAGCTCACAGGAACCTCTAGCACTTGGGCTTATGCAATTCTCTTGCCTCAGCCTCCCGAGTAGCTGGGACTAGAGGCGCCCACCACAATGCCCAGCTATTTTTTCTTGCCTGTTGCAGTTTGGCCGGGGCCGGGTTTGAACCCACCACCCTCAGAATATGGGGCCGCCCCAGCACTTGTGTTTTAACTAGCACAGAGGGTGGTCTAAGGGTGAAGTTCCTTGTCTCTACTGGTTCTTAAAACCATTATATTTGCATATATTTGAAAAGTGAGATGAAAGGAAGGGGAAGAGAGAAAGAGAGAGGATAATGAGATAAAGAAAAAAACCCCAAAACCTTGTAAACACCTGGAGTTGGACTAAAAGGCAAAAGTTATCAGAAGATTCTCAAAGAACTTAAGATACTGTCTCTTCTCAACTTAAATGTCATTTTTCATATTTTGAATATATCTTTACTGAACAATATTTCAGACATCTACAGAATACAGTGATAAGAAAAAGCTAACTCCAATTGCAGAGGATTTTATTTAAGTACACTGTTAGATTTCTAATTACACATAAATAATAAATAGCATTAAAGGTGAACTTTTTGGTTTAGATGGCAGAATCATGCACTAATATTGAATTACTTGTCAGATTTAGGGAGAAATAAAACAAATTCCAGTCAATTAGTAATGGTCAATAGTCTAAAAAATGAACTATTTTTCAAACATAGAAATTAATATATGCCCTTGCAGGATCAAATGGGAGGTCTAGCTTGAGTGCTTTGAGGTTTCTCCATACTTCCTTCCAGAAAGGTTGTACTAGTTTGCAGTCCCACCAGCAGTGTAAAAGTGTTCCCTTCTCTCCACATCCATGCCACCATCTGCAGTTTTGAGATTTTGTGATGTGGGCCATTCTCACTGGTGTTAGATGATATCTCAGGGTTGTTTTGATTTGCATTTCTCTAACATATAGAGATGATGAACATTTTTTCATATGTTTCTTAGCCATTCGTATGTTATCTTTAGAGAAGGTTCTATTCATATCTCTTGCCCATTGATATATGGGATTGTTGGCTTTTTTCATGTGGATTAATTTGAGTTCTCTATGGATCCTAGTTATCAAGCTTTTGTCTGATTGAAAATATGCAAATATCCTTTCCCATTGTGTAGGTTGTCTCTTTGCTTTGGTTGTTGTCTCCTTAGCTGTACAGAAGCTTTTCAGTTTAATGAAGTCCCATTTGTTATTTCTGTTGTTGCAATTGCCATGGCAGTCTTCTTCATGAAGACTTTCCCCAGGCCAATATCTTCCAGTGTTTTGCCTATGCTTTCTTCGAGGATTTTTATTGTTTCATGCCTTAAATTTAAGTCCTTTATCCATCTTGAATCAATTTCTGTGAGTGGGGAAAGGTGTGGGTCCAGTTTTAGTCCTTTACATGTAGACATCCAGTTCTCTCAACACCATTTATTGAATAGGGAGTCTTTCCCCCAAGGTATGTTCTTGTTTGGTTTATCGAAGATTAGGTGGTTGTAAGATGTTAGCTTCATTTCTTGGTTTTCAATTTGATTCCAAGTGTCTATGTCTCTGTTTTTGGGCCAGTACCATGCTTTCTTGACCACTATGGCTTTGTAGTACAGACTAAAATCTGGTATGCTGATGCCCCCAGCTTTATTTTTATTACTAAGAACAGCCTTAGCTATGCGGGCTTTTTTTCCGATTCCATACAAAACGCAGAATCATTTTTTCCAAATCTTGAAAGTACGATGTTGGTATTTTGATAGGAATGGCATTGAATAGATAGATTGCTTTGGGAAGTATAGACATTTTAACAATGTTGATTCTTCCCATCCATGAGCATGGTGTGTCCTTCCATTTGTTAATATCCTCTGCAATTTCCATTCTGAGGATTTCATAATTTTATTTATAGAGGTCCTTCACCTCCTTCGTTAAGTATATTCCTAAATATTTCATTTTCTTTGAAGCTCTGATGAAAGGAGTTGTGTCCTTAATTAGCTTCTCATCTTGACCATTATTGGCGAATACAAAGGCTACTGTCTTGTGGACATTGATTTTATATGCTGAAACATTACTGTATTTTTTGATGACTTCTAGGAGTCTGTGGTTGAGTCTTTGGGATTCTCTAAGTATAAGATCATGTCATCAGCAAAGAGGGAGAGTTTGACTTCCTCTGCTCCCATTTGGATTCCCTTTATTTCCTTGTCTTGCCTAAGTGTATTCGCTAGAACTTCCAGCACTATGTTGAATAGTAAAGGTGACAGAGGACAACCTTGTCTGGTTCCAGTTCTAAGAGGAAAAGCTTTCAGTTTTACTCCATGCAGTAAAATATTAGCTGTGGGTATGTCATAGATAGCTTCAATCAATTTTAGAAATGTGCCACCTATGCCTATACTCTTCAGTGTTCTAATTAGAAAAGGATGCTGGATTTTATCAAATGCTTTCTCTGCATCTATTGAGAGGATCATGTGCTCTTTATTTTTGCCTCTGTTAATATGGTGGATAACGTTTATGGACTTGCGTATGTTAAACCAGCCTTGCATCCCTGGGATGAAACCTACTTGAGCACGATGAATGACTTTTTTGATGATAAGCTGTAATCTATTGGCTAGGATTTTGTTGAGAATTTTTGCATCTATGTTCATGAGTGAGATTGGTCTGAAATTCTCCTTTTTGTTTGGGTCTTTTCCTGGTTTTGGTATCAGGGTGATGTTTGCTTCATAGAATGTGTTGAGGAAGATTCCTTCTTCCTCAATTTTTTGGAATAATTTCTACAGTACAGGAGTAAGCTCTTCGTTGAAGGTTTGATAGAATTCTGGAGTGAAGCCATCTGGACCAGGGCATTTTTTGGTTGGAAGATTTTTTATTGTTTCTTTAATCTTATTGCTTGAAATTGGTCTGTTCAGGAGCTCTATTTCTTCCTGGCTAAGTCTAGGGAGAGGGAGTGATTACAAATATTGATCCATTTCCTTCACATTGTCAAATTCCTGGGCATAGAGTTTCTGTTAGTATTCAGAGATGATCTCTTGTATCTCTGTGGGATCAGTTGTTATTTCCCCTTTGTCATTTCTGATTGAGGTTACTAGAGATTTTAGTTTTGTATTCCTAATTAGTCTGGCCAATGGTTTATCTATTTTATTTATTTTTTCAGAAAACCAACTCCTTGTTTCATTAATTTTCTGAATGATTCTTTTGTTTTCGATTTCATTGATCTCTGATTTGATTTTGGATATTTCTTTTCTTCTACTGAGTTTAGGCTTAGATTGTTCTTCTTTTTCCAATTCCATAAGATGGGTTGTGAGAATGTTGATGCGCTCTCTTTCTGTTTTTCAAATGTAGGCATCTAAAGCGATGAATTTACCTCTCAATACTGCTTTTGCAGTATCCCACAGGTTTTGGTAGCTTGTGTCTTCATCGTTGTTATGTTCAAGGAAGTTAATGATTTCCTGTTTCACTTCTTCTTGCACCCATCTGTTATTCAACAGAAGATTGTTTAATTTCCATGCCTTTGTATGGGGTCGAGCATTTTTGTTAGAGTCGAGTTCCACCTTTAGTGCCTTATGGTCTGAGAAGATACAAGGTAAAATTTCAATTCTTTTGATTCTGTTGATATTTGTTTTGTGTCCCAGGATATGATCAATTTTGGAGAATGTTCCATGGGGTGATGAGAAGAATGTATATTCTTTATCTTTGGGATGGAGTGTTCTATATGCGTCTATCAAGCACAGTTGTTCTAGGGTCTCATTTAAATCTCTTATATCCTTGTTTAATTTCTGTTTAGAGGATCTGTCCAGCTCTGTAAGAGGAGTGTTAAGGTCCCCTGTTATTATGGTATTATCAGATATCATATTGCTCAGACTGAGTAAGGTCTGTTTCAAGAATCTGGGAGCATTTAAATTGGGTGCATAAATATTTTGAATTGAAACGTCTTCTTGTTGTATTTTTCCCTTGACCAATAGAAAGTGACCATCTTTGTCTTTTTTGACTTTAGTTGTTTTCAATCCACATGTATCTGAAAATAAGATTGCAACTCCTCTTTTCTTCTGAATTCCATTTGTCTGAAAAATTGTCTTCCAACCCTTGACTCAGAGCTTTAATTTGTCTTTTGAAGCCAGGTGTGTTTCTTGCAGACAGCAAATGGATGGCTTGTGTTTTTTAATCCAGTCAGCCACTCAGTTGTTCCTGCAATCCCATTTCTGGGTATCTACCCAGAAGGAAAGAAATCCTTTTATCATAAGGACACTTGTACTAGACCGTTTATTGCAGCTCAATTTACAATCGCCAAAATGTGGAAACAGCCTAAATGCCCACCAACCCAGGAATGGATTAACAAGCTGTAATATATGTATACCATGGAATACTATTCAGCCATTAAAAAAAATGGAGACTTTACATCCTTCGTATTAACCTGAATGGAAGTGGAAGACATTGTTCTTAGTAAAGCATCACAAGAATGGAGAAGCATGAATCCTATGTACTCAATTTTGATATGAGGACAATTAATGACAATTAAGGTTATGGGGAGGGAGGAAAAGCAGAAAGAGGGACGGAGGGAGGGTGGTGGTGCCTTGGGGTGTGTCACACTTTATGGGGGCAAGACATGATTACAAGAGGGACATTGCCTAACAATTGCAATCAGTGTAACCTGGCTTATTGTACATTCAATGAATTCCCAACAATTAAAAAAAAAAACTTCACTAAAAAAAAAAAATATATATATATATATGCCTTTAAAAGAAGTTCTTAAATGTAAAAATATTGGTAAAGAAAATCCATGGATGTAATGAAAATGGTAAATAATTTGCAACTTTGTGAGGCAGTGATTTGTAGAATTGCATACATAGTTAAGAATAATGGCCTATGTCAAGGATTATTTGGTTTTATTCCCTGAACAACAGAAATATGTAGTATTTCATTTTTTAAAAAAGATTCTCTTTAAATTTGTACCCAGAATCTACGTTTAGGAGGACATGTTTTTGATGTTTTAAATAATAAATTGATGAAAATATCTATATGTACAGTGTAACTGGTTTATTGTACCCTCAATGAATCCCCAACAATAAAAAAAAAAAAGAAAATATCTATGTGTAGCAAGCCACATTTGCTGATGATCAGTAACCTACCTTGACCACATTGATGGAATCGTCAACTTCTTGGTGTAAGCAAAGAAACCTTCAAAGATACATTGGGAAGCATATAGCACAAAGGAGAGCACTTCCTTCTACTTCTTTCCCATAGATTTTTTTTTTTTTTTTTACTGGCTTTCACTGTAATTAATACATATCACACAAACAAGGCTTTAATTGTTGCCTCCTTGACTTGTATTTGTATTGCTGTTTGCATCAGATGCACAACAGACGACAAATTACAATTTCAAACTTTATTAAGAATTCCAGTAGACAGAGGCATCTGATTCAGATAAACTGAGGACACATTTGAAAGAAAGTCTTTTATTGTACACATGGATGACTTCCTTGATAGCTGTGATGTTTAGGAATAGATCCAGAGGCTGGAAGAGAGGAAATGTTGACCAGTAAAATGTATTTCAGTGTTTGAAGCACACTAGATTATTGCAAAGTATATTCAGACACAATCTTCTTAAGTTTTAGTAGTGATCCTTACTTTTATATGAAATAACTTTCATAATTAGTATACAGTTAACATGTATTTCTTCAGTCCCTGTTATCAGGTAGCGTAATTATACCCTGCCATTAGCTTTATATTATTTAGAACCTCCGTTTTTTGTACATTTACTCAGACACTCAGGCCCACATCTTCATAAAAACCTAATAAATTACCTCGTTGGTGCTTATCAGCTATTTGTTAAAGGAATAAATACTTGCTTAGTTCAAGGCAGCATGGGATATTAAAAAGAACTAGAAAGGTAAATGGGGCCTGGAAGATGGCTTTAGATAATAGATTTATCACTGAATTTAGCTCAGAGATTTCTCACAATTTCAACAGAAAGGGGGAACTGTTTTGGTTTTGTTTTGACTGTCCAATAAAAGCAGCACCCAGGATGAGAGATTTATCTGGTTCTGAATTCCAGAATTTATCAAGCTACAATATGGTAAAAAATATATGTTTTTTTTTTTTTCAAAAGGGACAGAAAGAGTCTTTGGCCCTCAATCGTAACAAACCGTATGAAATTGTTTATACGGTGAGGATTTTGTACTGAGGGAGCATCAGCGGCATAAAGATCTTGGTCATTGTTTCCCTAGGACTTAGCAAAATTCTCAGCACCTATGAGGATCTCGGTAAATGTTACTTAAATTGAAATGTCTCAATATTAATTTAATAGCAAATCAGAGAGAGATCAGTGATTTCAATTCTCCAAAAATAGTGTTAGGTCCCTCTGGAAGAGGACGTTTCCTAGTTCTTGGCTCCCAGTGCCAAGAATGAGCACCAGCGCCCAGCCTGCGATGGCTGGTCTAAGAGCGATCAGCACCAACATACATTTATTACAGAACAAAGCACACAAACCATAAGGAAAATATGTCTTAAGAGCAAGACAAGACAGGTCGCTCTCCACCCTAAGTCTGAGACCGAGTCCACCTGAGTCTGAACACACCGTCTTCTACCTGCTATCTGCTTCGTCCCACCTTCCCAGGGCAGGATTGTGTGGCTATCGCCTTCGGGCTAACTGACAGGTTAGGGTCACACAACAAAACTTCCTAAGAGGCAGGTGTCCTCCCTGGAACCCCCGCAGGAACCCAAAGGTCTGAAATTTGCACGTTTAAATACCCGATGAGCCCAGTGGGCCCAGATCAGTGTAAGGTCACGAGGGGCTCCTGACTATGTCTTGGGCTGGACAACAATCCTCAGGTGGCACCTTGGTTCCTACTCCCCGCCTGCCACACCCCTCAGTCTCCGTCCTGCCCGGGAGAGAAGCCAGGTGTTGCGGGTGGGCAAGGAGGTCTGTCTCCTCCCAGGCCCACCTTCCCCGCTTCTCAGGGAGAGAAGCTGGAGCCCGAGGCAGCAAGTCGCCCCACCCCCAAGGCAGAGTGGGGAAAGCTGGGGGCTGGGACTGCATATACCCCCTCAGGCCTTGAGGCCCCGAAAAGTGGGACAGGCCACGTGCTTGGTGGCAGCGGCAGTCCGGGCTTCTGCTTCTGGAATGGAGCCCGCTGGCGCTGCAGGTGCTGGGGCTTGTCCTCTCTTGCTCGCTGCTGCAGCCCCTGCCCCCAGGGTGACAGCAGGGTCAAACACTAACTTGGGAGGTGCCTCTACAAGCTCTCTCCTTCCCCGCCTGGGGCAGGCCTGTTTGGCGTGAGCCTGGCTGTGTCCCCTTGCAGGGCAAGAGGAAGTGGCACTTAAACCAGACCAGCACCGCCTAACAGTAGTACAACTCTACTAGTGGCTAAAATGTATATATAATCCCTGAAAACTAGAAATAGTACCATAGGGCCATGCCTAGAACACGGTTTTGATAACTATCAAGATAGACTCCTGGTAGGGTGGAGTCTGCCTGTCCCCACTGTGGTCCCTTTTATCTAGTGGAACAGTCTAGAATCCAGACTCCAGATAGAGGCCACGGGAACAGGCTGCAGATAATATGTGAGGTGTAAAATCATTGTCTTGTGTCAGCCAGAAACTTTTAGGACTTTAAAATTTGGGTGACATTCATTTGTAATATGAAATATTATCCACGGAACCTTCGATTTCAAACACTCCTGTCAGTTAACTGGGACTCATAAGAAAAAAAGTTACTGCAGAATGCCTTTGGTTCATAACTTAAAACAAATAAAGACTGGTTGGATGATCCAGCAGGAGGAGGGGAGATCGGGCTCGCTGCAGGGAGGGTCAGAGGGTAATCAGGCAGGAAAGCAGGCATGTTCAGTGTGCAAGGCTATCGGGAAGTGTCTTTCGTCTGGAGGATTGGGAGAAGAGAGTTCCCTGGTCTGTGGCTGGCACGTGTCTAAGTAAACAAGCAGGAGGACAATTTGAAATGACTGAGTCACTGATAGCTATTTAGTTTAAACTGAGCAGGTGAGCAATGAAAGGGTGTCCAGAGTCTCCAGCTATGGCTGTGCTGGTAATTGTACTTTACACTGCAGTGTAGTCTGAACTAAAATGACGCAAGGAAATGTAAAATTATAAATGTCTTCTCCGCCATTTTTCCTTTTTCTCTGAAGGCATGGAAAAATGCCAAAATGATTACTGGATTTGTCTCATTATGTCCTGACGAAAGAAAGTTCTTCTTTAAAGGAAGTTTACCTTTCTGCTACTTTTACTGTAGCAAAGCCTTTCGACCTGGTGCGTGTGTGTGTGCATGCGTGGTGAGTGTGTGTGTGCGTGCATGGTGAGTGTGTGCGTGTGTGCGTGCGTGTATGCATGCGTGGTGAGTGCATGCGGGTGTGGGCGCTGCTGAGGCTCCTGGGTTCCTTTGTCGGAGCCGAGTCTCTGCTTTGCAGATTGTTCAGTGTCGGGGTGAGTGGATGTGGCTTCAGGGCAGGCCGGAGTGTTGCCTTTCTTTCCCATGGAGGCCCTGTAGCCTGTTTCAACAATTTTTTATATTAAAAATTTTTTTCTTAAATCAAAACAGTGTACATTGATGCATTTATGGGGTTCAGTGTACTGATTTGATATACAATGTAAAATGCTTATATTGAACTGATCAAACGTCTATCACAATTATAATCTTTTTTTTATTTATTATTTGGGGCAGTTTCACTATGTCTCCCCCGGTAGAGTGCTGTAGCGTCACCGCTCACAGCAACCTCAAACTCCTATGCTTAAGCAATTCTCCAGCCTCGGCCTCCTGAGTAGTTGAGACCAAAGGAGCCCCCCACAATGCTGGGACTATTTTTTGGTTGCAGTTGTCATAGGTGTTTAGCAGGTCTGGGCTGGGCTCGAACCGCTTGCTTCACTGTAGGTGGCCGGCACCAAGCCTATATTCTTTTCTTAATACTTTTTTTTGGCCTGGTAAATTGCCATTTGTTTTTTTTTTGGGGGGGGGATTCATTAAGGGTTCAATAAGCCAGGTTACACTGATTGCAATTGTCAGGTAACGTCCCTCTTGTAATCATGTCTTGCCCCCATAAAGTGTGACACACACCAAGGCCCCACCCACCTCCCTCCTTCCCGCTTTCTGTTCCCCGCCCCATAACCATAATTGTCATTAATTGTCCTCATATCAAAATTGAGTACATAGGATTCATGCTTCTCCATTCTTGTGATGCTTTACTAAGAATAATGTCTTCCACGTCCATCCAGGTTAATACAAAGGATGTAAATCTCCATTTTTTTTAATGGCTGAATAGTATTCCATGATATACATATACCACAGCTTGTTAATCCATTCCTGGGTTGGTGGGCATTTAGGCTGTTTCCACATTTTGGCGATTGTAAATTGAGCTGCAATAAACAGTCTAGTACAAATGTCCTTATGATACAAGGATTTCTTTCCTTCTGGGTAGATGCCCAGTAATGGGATTACAGGATCAAATGGGAGGTCTAGCTTGAGTGCTTTGAGGTTTCTCCATACTTCCTTCCAGAAAGGTTGTGTTAGTTTGCAGTCCCACCAGCAGTGTAAAAGTGTTACCTTCTCTCCACATCCAAGCCAGCATCTGCAGTTTTGAGATTTTGTGATGTGGGCCATTCTCACTGGGGTTAGATGATATCTCAGGGTTGTTTTGATTTGCATTTCTCTAATATATAGAGATGATGAACATTTTTTCATGTGTTTGTTAGCCATTCATCTGTCGTCTTTAGAGAAGATTCTATTCATGTCTCTTTCCCATTGATATATGGGATTGTTGGCTTTTTTCATGTGGATTAATTTGAGTTCTCTATGGATCCTAGTTATCAAGCTTTTGTCTGATTGAAAATATGCAAATATCCTTTCCCATTGTGTAGGTTGTCTCTTTGCTTTGGTTATTGTCTCCTTAGCTGTACAGAAGCTTTTCAGTTTAGTGAAGTCCCATTTGTTTATTTTTGTTGTTGTTGCAATTGCCATGGCAGTCTTCTTCATGAAGTCTTTCCCCAGGCCAATATCTTCCAGTGTTTTTCCTACGCTTTCTTGGAGGACCTTTATTGTTTCATGCCTTAAATTTAAGTCCTTTATCCATCTTGAATCAATTTCTGTGAGTGGGGAAAGGTGTGGGTCCAGTTTCAGTCTTTTACATGTAGACATCCAGTTCTCCCAACACCATTTATTGAATAGGAAGTCTTTCCCCCAAGGTATGTTCTTGTTTTGTTCATCAAAGATTAGGTAGTTGTAAAATGTTAGCTTCATTTCTTGGTTTTCAATTCGATTCCAAATGTCTATGTCTCTGTTTTTGGGAAAGTACCATGCTGTCTTGAGCACTATGGCATTGTAGTACAGACTAAAATCTGGTATGCTGATGCCCCCAGCTTTATTTTTATTACTAAGAACTACCTTAGCTATACGGGTTTTTTTCCGGTTCCATACAAAACGCATAATCATTTTTTCCAAATCTTGAAAGTACGATGTTGGTATTTTGATAGGAATGGCATTGAATAGGTAGATTGCTTTGGGAAGTATAGACATTTTAACAATGTTGATTCTTCCCATCCATGAGCATGGTATGTTCTTCCATTTGTTAATATCCTCTGCTATTTCCTTTCTGAGGATTTCATAGTTTTCTTTATAGAGGTCCTTCACCTCCTTCGTTAGATATACTCCTAGGTATTTCATTTTCTTTGAGACTATGGTGAAGGGAGTTGTGTCCTTAATTAGCTTCTCGTCTTTACTGTTATTGGTGTACACAAAGGCTACTGACTTGTGGACATTGATTTTATATCCTGAAACATTACTGTATTTTTTGATGACTTCTAGGAGTCTTGTGGTTGAGTCTTTGGGGTTCTCTAAGTATAAGATCATGTCGTCAGCAAAGAGGGAGAGTTTGACTTCCTCTGCTCCCATTTGGAGTCCCTTTATTTCCTTGTCTTGCCTAATTATATTGGCTAGAACTTCCAGCACTACGTTGAATAGTAAAGGTGACAGAGGACAACCTTGTCTGGTTCCAGTTCTAAGAGGAAAAGCTTTCAGTTTTACTCCATTCAGTAAAATATTGGCTGTGAGTTTGTCATAGAGAGCTTCAATCAGTTTTAGAAATGTGCCACCTATGCCTATACTCTTCAGTGTTCTAATTAGAAAAGGATGCTGGATTTTATCAAATGCTTTCTCTGCATCTATTGAGAGGATCATGTGATCTTTATTTTTGCCTCTGTTAATATGGTGGATAACGTTTATGGACTTGCGTATGTTAAACCAGCCTTGCATCCCTGGGATGAAGCCTACTTGATCATGATGAATGACTTTTTTGATGATAAGCTGTAATCTATTGGCTAGGATTTTGTTGAAAATTTTTGCGTCTATGTTCGTGAGTGAGATTGGTCTGAAATTCTCCTTTTTGTTTGGGTCTTTTCCTGGTTTTGGTATCAGGTTGATGTTTGCTTCATAGAATGTGTTGGGGAAGATTAATTCTTCCTCAATTTTTTGGAATAATTTCTACAGTACAGGAGTAAGCTCTTCATTGAAGGTTTGATAGAATTCTGGAGTGAAGCCATCTGGACCAGGGCATATTTTGGTTGGAAGCTTTTTAATTGTTTCTTTCATCTCAGTGCTTGAAATTGGTCTGTTCAGGAGCTCTATTTCTTTCTGGCTGAGTCTAGGGAGAGGGTGTGATTCTAAGTATTGATCCATTTCTTTCACATTGTCAAATTTCTGGGCATAGAGTTTCTGTTAGTATTCAGAGATGATCTCTTGTATCTCTGTGGGATCAGTTGTTATTTCCCCTTTATCATTTCTGATTGAGGTTACTAGAGATTTTACTTTTCTATTCCTCGTTAGTCTGGCAATGGTTTATCTATTTTATTTATTTCTTCAAAAAACCAACTGCTTGTTTCATTAATTTTCTGAATGATTCTTTTGTTTTTAATTTCATTGATCTCTGATTTGATTTTGGATATTTCTTTTCTTCTACTGAGTTTAGGCTTAGATTGTTCTTCTTTTTCCAATTCCATAAGATGTGTTGTGAGAATGTTGATGCACTCTCTTTCTGTTTTTCAAATGTAGGCATCTAAAGCGATGAATTTTCCTCTCAAAACTGCTTTTGCAGTATCCCACAGGTTTTGGTAGCTTGTGTCTTCATTGTTGTTATGCTCAAGGAAGTTAATGATTTCCTGTTTTACTTCTTCTTGCACCCATCTGTTATTCAACAGAAGATTGTTTAATTTCCATGCCTTTGTATGGGGTCGAGCATTTTTGTTAGAGTCGAGTTCCACCTTTAGTGCCTTATGGTCTGAGAAGATACAAGGTAAAATTTCAATTCTTTTGATTCTGTTGATATTTGTTTTGTGTCCCAGGATATGATCAATTTTGGAGAATGTTCCATGGGGTGATGAGAAGAATGTATATTCTTTATCTTTGGGATGGAGTGTTCTATATGCGTCTATCAAGCACAGTTGTTCTAGGGTCTCATTTAAATCTCTTATATCCTTGTTTAATTTCTGTTTAGAGGATCTGTCCAGCTCTGTAAGAGGAGTGTTAAAGTCCCCTGTTATGATGGTATTATCAGATATCATATTGCTCAGACTGAGTAAGGTCTGTTTCAAGAATCTGGGAGCATTTAAATTGGGTGCATAGATATTTAGAATTGAAAAGTCTTCTTGTTGTATTTTTCCCTTGACCAATAGAAAGTGACCATCTTTGTCTTTTTTGACTTTAGTTGCTTTCAATCCACATGTATCTGAAAATAAGATTTCAACTCCTCTTTTATTCTGAATTCCATTTCCATGAAAATTTGTCTTCCAACCCTTGACTCGGAGCTTTAATTTGTCTTTTGAAGCCAGGTATGTTTCTTGCAGACAGCAAATGGGTGGCTTATGTTTTTTAATCCAGTCAAACAATCTATGTCTCTTCAGTGGGGAATTCAAGCCATTAACATTTATTGAGATAATTGATAAGTGTGGTAGTATTCTATTCGTCTTATTTTGTGAGAATCCATTGCTTAGTTTTATCTTTTGCATCAGTGTGGAGGTTTGGTTCTCTCCTTTAATTTCTGAGTTCTTACTTTGCTGCTGATCCATTGTGGTGGTCAGTGTGCAGAACAGGTTGATGTATTTCCTGTAGAGCTGGTCTTGTTGTGGCGAATTTCCTCAATGTTTGTATATCCGTAAATGATTTGATTTCTCCGTCAATGTTGAAGCTTAGCTTAGCAGGGTACAGAATTCTGGGCTGGAAATTGTTCTGTTTAAGTAGATGAAAGCTAGATGACCATTGTCTTCTTGCTTGGAAAGTTTCATTAGAGATGTCTGCGGTCACTCTGATGGATTTGCCCCTGTAGTCAACTGGTGCTTACTCCTGGCAGCTTGCAGAATCTTTTCTTTTGTCTTGACTTTGGACAGGTTCATCACAATGTGTCTTGGAGAAGCTCGGTTAGAGTTGAGGCGACCTTGGGTCCAATAGCCCTCTGAAAGTAGTGTGTCAGAATCTTTGGTGATATTTGGGAAATTTTCTTTTATAATATTCTCTAGTATGGCTTTCATTCCTCTGGGGCATTCTTCTTCCCCTTCTGGAATTCCTATAACTCGTATGTTGGAACGCTTCATAAAGTCCCATAATTCTGACAGGGAATGTTCTGCTTTCTCTCTCTTCTTTTCTGCCTCTTTTACTATCTGAGTTATCTCAAGAACTTTGTCTTCTAACTCTGAAATTCTTTCTTCTGCATGGTGTAACCTGTTGCTGATACTTTCCATTGCATATCTAAGTTCCCAGTTGACTGTTTCATTTCCTTGAGCTCTGCTATATCCTTTTTATATTCTTCATATCGTTCATCTCTTATTTGATTCTGTTTTTGAATTTCCTTTTGTTTATTTTCAACTTTACTAGCAGTTTCCTTCATTGTTTCCCTCATTTCTTACATTGTTTTCAACATGTGTATTCTATATTCCCTTTCTGTCATTTCTAACATTTCTGTATAGGTGGAATCCTCTGCAGTAGCTACCTCATGGTCCCTTGGCGGGGTTGTTCTGGACTGGTTCTTCATGTTGCCTGGAGTTTTCTGCTGATTCTTCCTCATGAGTGATTTCTATTATCTGTTTCCTTGCCCTAATTTTCCTTTCACTTCCTCTTGCTCTTTAAGTTCTCATGCCTGTGCACTAAGGGTTACAGGACCAGAAGGGCGAGAAGGTTGAAGAGCAAAAAGGGGATGAAAGAAAGGAGGACTGAGTGATAAGAAAAAAAAAAAAAGAAAAATAGAGAAAGGAGAGCGGGTGTGTAAAAGGAATATTGACAAAAAGAAGAGAGGCACAGAAAGAGGGAGACAGAGCAATATAGGTGTACAGTAGGGTACTTTCATACAACCTTAAAAAAAAAAAACCAACTTCTGGGGGTGCCCAGTTGGGTGGTTCCCTTGAGGTCAGCAGCTCTTTGCTAACCTGATGAGACACAGTACCCGACCTCCACCAAGTAGAGAGGAAAGACAAAAATGCTATAAATCAAACCAAAACAAGCAAACAGAAAACTTTACGGGATAAAAATTGGCTGGAAAACCAAATAATAGCGGGAGAAACACTAACAAAAATGAAGTTCTAATTATTTAAATAGGCAGCAATGGCAGATTATAATTAAACTTGAAAATTTGAGAAAGAAAAAGGATCTGTATGGAAAAGGTTGAACTTAAAAAACAAAGCAACAATCAACAACATTAAAATAAACAAAAAAACAACCAAACCAAAAAAAAAAAAACACAACCAAAAACAAAGCAGTATGTTTGTGTTATTGAATATTGTCTGGGCGACACGTGGTCTTCTGTGGTATGAGATGTTAATCACAGTTCTGATACGACTGTAAGCTGCTAGTTTCTCAAACCCCAGCAGGTAGGCACCCTAAATCTCTCTTCAGCCCACTTAAAAGGCACTTTGAACTTGTTCACTTGCTGAGCAGAAGCTTTCACAGGGAAGTGCTTGTGGCTGGAATCACTGCTGAAGTGGCTATCCACTTACCCTGTGTGCCAAAACTGGTCTCCCTCTGCCCCCGAGGGTTAGGGCTGCAAGGCGGCTCAGACCCCGCCCTTAGGCTACTTGGTCTCTGGGTTACCAGCTCCCACCCAATTCCAGCTCTGCGACCCTGAGGGCGGAGCTTGCTGGGGCAGATCGCTAACAATGGCTGCCTGTGACCCAGAGCCAAACACTATTAGCTCCGTCCGGCTCAGCGGCTCAGACTGGGGCCCTAGACAAAGGCCAAAGTTCTCCGCACTCCCACTCAGGCTCTCTCCAAGGCAGTTCAGCTGAGTGCCAAGTCCAAAGACACCAAAACAGTTCACAGGTAAGGCCTTTCTGGTTTGCAGTCTCGCTGCTACTGAACTTACAGTTGTGGGCGGGTTTAGACGGATTGAACACACGCGACCACTGGCCGGTTTTCCACTGTTTTAGTCCTCCTCTTGGGGTCCAGAAGTCTCTCGCTGACTCCCTGTATCCTCTCAGGGGTGATGATAGGCAGATCCCACCAGCCAGAGATGCCTGGAGTCCTATCTCCCCAGACTCACTGTGCCCAGATGCCTTTCTTAATACTTTTGAAATATACCATTGCATTTTGCGCATTAGGTGAGGTCCCCGCCAAATACCCTCCCTCTTCTCACCTTCCCACTCTTCTTTCTACTTTCTGGACTATAGTTATGTGTAGTATTGAATACCTTGGATACCTTTTTTTCTATTCTTGAGAGACTTTGCTAAGAAGAATATGTTCCAGCTCCATCCAGGTAAGCACAGATGATCAAAAATCATTTTACAACAAAGACATTTGCACCAGAATGTTTATTGCAGTCCAATATGTACCTTCCAAGACATGGAGACACCCAAGTGCCCATGAACCCATGAATGGATTAACAAATTGCAGTATGTGTACACCATGGAAGACTATGCTGCTTCAATGATTTTATTGCTCAGTTTCTATTTGACTTCTCTAAATGTAGTTTTGAAACATGTTTTAAGCTTTTAATCCCACTAGATATCCATAGTTTATTTCTTAATGTAAGGTAACCTCTTTTTCATTTGAAAAATACCTAAACCCCCCCCATTTTGGCAGCTTTTTTTGTTGTTGTGCTTTATGACATAGGGAGATACAAAGTGGTACAGGAAGAGTAGCTAATAGGGGAAGGAGATGTAATGCCGCACACACACAGTCATTGCTATGAAATGTCTGCAACACCCAAGGTCATCAGTGGTTGACTCTTGAGAAAGCGCAGTAACTACTTGCTACATGCAAGGATGCATGTGTGATGGATTTTAAAATACTGTATTTTTAAGCTAATTTTTGAAAAATATTTTGTATCAGTATCGAAAACAGTTTATAACTATTTGAAATTATAAATAGAACTATTTTAAAAACAGAGTGTCATGTCGTTCTAGGTACTAATGTAAAGCAAGAAATTACTTAAAAAAATTTTTTTTGAGAGTCTTACTTTGTTGCCCTCGGTAGAGTGCCCTGCTGTGGCCTTATAGTTCACAGCAACCTCCAACTCTTGGACTCAGGCAATTCTCTTGCTTCAGCTTCCCAAGTAGCTGGGACTACAGGCACCCACCAGAATGCCTGGTTGCTTTTTTATTGCAGTTGTTGTTGTTTAGCAGGCTCGGGCCAGGTTCGAACCCGCCAGCCCTAGTGTATGTGACCAGCGTCATAACCACTGAGTCTTAAAATTCTTATTATATTTTAGTTGAGGGTTTCTGACCTATTTATGGCCTGCAGGGTGCATGTGTATTATTTGAGAACTATTTTGCTTATCTGTGTGTAGGATATTGCAAAAATTATGCCCAAACCTTTTCTTTTTTTTTTTTTTCTTTGCTCATCAGCTTTTGTGGGTGTTTGTGTATTTACTGGTGGCCCAAGGCAACTCTTCTTCAGATGTGTAGCAGAGAAGTCTAAAAGGCTGGACACTCCTTTAAAATATTTTGGAATAGACTTGCACTCATATCTGAATAGTCTGATCCTGTAAAAGTTTGGCTTCATTATTGTCATCACCTCTTTTTCACACAAGGTATTTTCTTCCTTCAGCTGCTGCATATCCTGTCTCTTCAATCAGAGACTTTCAACAGAGATTGTGAGGGGCTGAATTGTTTCCTCAAAAAAGTCATGTTTTGTAGTTCTAACTCCTGCTTATTTAGAATGTGACTGTATTTAGAGATAGGATTTCTAAAAAGAAAAGTAAGTAAAATGAGCATGGGTAGGCTCATGTGAGTAGGCTCAAATCTAATACGACTGGTTTCTTTGTAAGACTTCGAGAAAAGGTCTTTGACGTAGACCAAGGGGTGACTTGTGAGTAAAAAGAAATCAATCCTGCTGACATCTTGATCTCGGAATTTCCAGGCTTCAGAACAGTTACAAATAAATTTCATTTTTTAAGCCATTTAGTCTGTGGCATTTTGTCGGAACAGTGCTAGTAAACTAATCCATTAACTCTCTTCTGATATTGGGCAGGCCAGAGACTTCCTTCTCTCACCCTGGAGGATAAGGGGCTGTTAGTCTTTCCCTTTAGCAAGATTCTTAATGCTTTTTCTTCCACAGACTCCTTTGGCAGACTGATACATGCTATGGATCCCTTCTCAGAATACATTTTTATAATTTAATTTTTTTTTTTGAGACAGAGTCTTGCTCTTTTGCCCCAGGCTGGAGTGCCGCAGCTTCAGCCTAGTTCACAGCAACCTCAAACTCCTCTGACTTCAAGCAATCCTCCTGCCTCAACCTCCCAAGTAGCTGGGACTACAGGCGCCAGAGTGAACTTGAACTGTTGAGCTCAAGTGATCTTCCCATCTTGGCCTACCAGAGTGCTAGGATTATAGGCATGAGCCACTGTGCCCAGCCCCAGATTCTATTTTAAATGGACACAATAAAATGCATAAACTTACAAAGGGCACCAATGTTATGGAAATTAAGTTATCAAAATATTTTTACATGTAAGGCTTAAGATCATGAGTGTTCCTATTAACACAGTGAATAGTGATATCTAGCAAACAAGCCTAATTTAAATGGTGATGAGCCTAAATAATATTTTGAGCTACGTATAATAATTGTAATGTTACATGAAATATGTATGTATGTGATGACAAAGCCACAAGTACTACTTTTACTACTGTGGTTTATTTCCTGCGTTCAAACCGGGAAATAATAAAAATTTCACTTAGAAGTTAGTGATGATAAATATGCAATTTGTTTTTCTTCATCCAAGTTCACAGAGTGGAATTAAGAGGTCCTGTCTTAGGGCGGCGTCTGTAGTTCACTCCGTAAGGCACCGGCCCCATATACCGAGGGTGGTGGGTTCAAACCCGGCCCCGGCCAACTGCAACCAAAAAATAGCCAGGTGCTGGGGCAGGCGCCTGTAGTCCCAGCTACTCGGGAGGCTGAGGCAAGAGAATCGCATAAGCCCAGGAGTTGGAGGTTTCTGTGAGCTGTGTGAGGCCACGGCACTCTACCGAGGGCATAAAGTGAGACTCTATCTCTACAAAAAAAAAAAAAAAGAATTCCTGTCTTAGAACATAATAAGAGAATCATTTCCATTTGTATAAAAAGCTAAGGATTTGAGACCACCAAGTAGAATGTTCATTTTGGGTAGTAAATTTGCACAGATCAAGCCCTTTTTTTGCCTGTTCTCCTTTGTAACCAGTGGTGTGTGTTTACAAGGTAGTGAAAAGGAAAGAATAATCTGTGATTAAACATAAAGAAAACTTTGCTGGGCTGTAAGATAGTTACCCTTGATAACTAATGGAACTTCAAAGTGTTTAGGGGAGGATGTGCATTCTAGGCTGTGCAACTGATTTTCTTGGAAACTTTAGAAGGTCTTCAGTTTTGATTTGCAAAGGCAAAGTGGCATTGGGGGGTGTACAGTGTGTCTCCTGGGTCACTTAAGTAGCAGGGTGAGGACATTATCAAAAGCTTCTTTCTGTCCAACATTAGCATAGATGACATAACCAAGGAACAGAATAGAATGTGTGTTTTGGTGGATCAGTGTAGAATCGATGAAGCTATGGCAGTTATTTCCACATTTGACAGTGATTTCTTACTCTCTCTCATTGCCACACAAATCTTATTTACCAGGAAGATCATGTGTCTAAAGCATTATTTCATAAGATATGTACTCTGCTGCTGGACATTGAATTTCTTTTGCCTTTAGTCTGTCTGTGTATAAAATGGATAAATCAAAAATACCTGTTGTGCTTTATTAAAAAATGTATATAAAGCATCAGCTGTAATATAGCAATACATGCAAAAGCCATTAAATATAAGCTGTGAAATGCAATGCAAAGACAAGGTGACAATATGATACTAAAAATAAACATGCTGAACACTTTACTAGCAATTGCAAATTAATGTAGCCTTCAAGATTTATTTAGTCAAACAATTTTTAACAGGAGTGATGACAATATTATTTAATGAGAAATATTAGGATTATAAACCTTTAGTTAAAAAAAGTCCTAACAATGCCAACCTTTTTTAATAGAGATGTGCTTTCTGGGTGGCGCCTGTGGCTTAAGGGGTAGAGCGCCAGTCCCATATGCCGGAGGTGGCGGGTTCAAACCCAGCCCCTGCCAAAAACGAAAAAAAAAAAAAAATAGAGATGTGCTTTCACCTGGACTTAATAACAACAGTATAGAATCCCTTGATATGAGGAAGCTTTTTCCTTCCTACAGTTCTAGCAAGAGTTAGACCTTCAATTGAGCATTTAATTCAATCTAATGAAAGATTTTTATTTTCATATAATTAGGAAGCAGAATCTCAGATATGACTTTGTAGATGAAATCTAACTACCTATTAAGATCTTAGGAGATACTTACAAAGAGTTTAGTGCTGGTCAGGCTGGGGTAGATACAAGTTTTAAAAGCTACAGGTGTGGTGACAGCCTTGCTGGAAAAATCCCTGAGAAAAAATTTAAAACTGGATAGTGACTGATGAAAACAATGAGATTCTAAGTATCTTTATCACTGTTAAAGAACTGAAAAATCAGATTGATTCCTCTTGAAGGCAGGACCATATTAAGAAATGTCAAGTTGGTAGGGGTTCCTAGAGGAAGGAAGCTGTATAATTTTTGAACAGTAGGTTATGATGGCCTTAGATGTGATAATTTTGACAGTGTATTTGTGATGGTTGAGTCAGAACAGGTCAATTAGCTTTTATTTATTTATTTTTATATTAAATCATAGCTGTGTACATTAATGTGATCATGGGGCACCATACACTAGTTTCATAGATGGTTTTACACATTTTTCACCTTAGTAACTTAACCAAATGCTTATATATGGTAGTTTAGAACATTTAGGTCTGTAGCATTTTATTTTAAAAATTGAGCAATATTTAATTAATTCTAATTCATTAAAATAATGTTAAGGGTTTGTTTGCATTCATCAAATTGCAACACTTCTTGCAATTTAGAATAATTAATGAGGAAACTAAATTCAACAATAACTAAGGATATTTAAAAGGATATTGTTCATCTACATTGACCTGAGAGAAATATGGAACCCTGATAAAAATAGTGTAATTATAAAAGCCATCATATGATTCTAGAGCTGGGGCAGAAAAACTTAAGATGGGCCTGGGGCATCTTTTGTTGCCAGAAAATAAAAGTATGCTAAAAAAAATGGGGCATATTGAAAAGACCTGGGAACAAACCGAAAGAACTTCCAGTGGCCAAAGTTGGGACAATGTAATCGAATCAACAATATAAATGGTATACATAAAAACATAAACAAAAAATAGATATTTGGATTATACCCCAAAGCTAAAATAGATACTTATGAAGCCATACTGGACACAAACACATTCGTGAGTAAACATTTAAGTGGGGTGGAAGTGACAACTTTTCATTACAAAAATATTTCAATGAGTAAATCCAGAAAGAATGAGGGAAATAAAACAATCAACATTTGAATACCAAAATAATTGCTTTAACCAAGATCTGCTGATAGATGTTAAAATCAGTGAATAAAAGTGTAAACAGAAACAATGTTTGCCTTAAAGTATCAGATACTGCATTAATCAACGATCAAGATTAACAGCTATTAATGTCATCTACTTTCGTATATGAGGCACTGAGAAGGGTGTGTGACCTCTGCTGTCTTTCCCAGTAATAACTAAACTCAATCTAATAGTGAGAAAATATCATACCCAGATCATAGGATAGTCTGTGAAATAATTGTCCATTATATTCAGAGTGTCAAGGGAATAAAAGACAAGGAAAAACTGAGGAACTGCCCGAGATTGGAAGAAACTAAAGAGGCGTGACAACTAAATACAATGCAGGATCCCTGGTTGAATCTGGAACAGGAAAAAAGTGAAAAAACACAGAAACCTAAATACCGTGCTTAGGTTAATAGTATTGTACCAAGGTTCTTTTCTTAGTTTTGATAAATGAATGGGCTGTGGTTATGTAGATGTTATTATCATAAAGGGAACATGAATGAAGGGCACATATATAGAATCTCTCTGTACTATTTTTACAACTCTTCTATGAAGTGTAAACTTAGCTCAACATTAACTTTCTTTAAAGCTCTTAGAATATACATATCTAATTATAAGATAATAGCTACACTTACACAGAAGTATGTGGCAGATATTGTTACAAGCGTTTTACATATATTCAGTTATATAATCTTTACAGTGTTATGTTGTAGATGCTAGTAGCATCACCCAGTAAGGATGAGAAAAGTGAGGTAAAGAGAGTTTTATCCTGAGGTCATACTTCTACTTGATGGTGAAGCTGTGACTTCATCTATAGAATGTGTAATCATAACTACTCTTTAATGGACTTCACAACAAGTGAGTTACCTATAAGAAATATAGTTGCCGGCTCAGCGCCTTTGGCTCAAGCAGCTAAGGCACCAGCCACATACACCTGAGCTGGCGGGTTCGAATCCATTCTGGGCCCACCAAACAACAATGATGGCTGCAACCAAAAAATAGCCGGGTGCTGTGGCAGGCCCCTGTAGTCCCAGCTACTTAGAAGGCAGAGGCAAGAGAATCACTTAAGCCCAGGAGTTGGAGATTGCTGTGAGCTGTAATACCATGGCACTCTACCCAAGGTGACAGCTGGAGGCTCTGTCAAAAAAAAAAAAAAAGAAAAAGAAAAAGAAATATTGTTGCCATAATGATGTTACTTGAAATACCTTGTGAATTTATTTGTGGGTGTGTGCAGCATGTCCCTTTCCATAACCTAAATGTTAGCAAATGTTTGTCTTTTGATAATGTGTTTGATTTTTAAAAATCATTCAGGCCAACTTAGCTATGCAGTTTGAAATAAAAAATAAGGTGGTCAGGTCATATAGAAGTAATGACTCTAGTAGTCTTTTAAAGTACTGATTTAACTTTTAAAGAAAATGTTTTAAATATTTAACTCTATTAATATATATGACATGTAATATTGTTTTGCAACAGGATTTTTTCATTGACTATTATATCATAAATATCTTTTCATATCTATAATTTTCTGCATTGTTTTTGATACGAAAAAGCACTTAATTTTATGAATACAATAGACTTAGAATTGACTTATAGTCAAGCATCTATTTGGAAATGGGCTCTGTTTTTTTTTTTATTTTTTATTTTTTTATTTTTCTTTTTTTTTTTTATTGTTGGGGATTCATTGAGGGTACAATAAGCCAGTTTGGGCTCTGTTTTCTTAGAAACAATACTCTTATGAAGTTCTTTCTATATATTGTGTATTCTTGTATCATTTTCCACTCATACTTGATATACAGAGTGCACATAAAGTTTGTGTATAACTATTTAAAATTGCACATGAACTTTATGGATGCCCTATATATGAATGAAAAAATGATAAATATATAATATTAATATATAAAATATATTGTAGAAGTATATTAGTATTTTAAATTAAAATATATATCAACATTTCACATTAAAATATATGTCAATATTAAATATTGAATATATTAATATATATATATAAACCCACTGCTTGCTAGCCACTATTCTACATACTAGAGATACCACAGAGCAGAAATTAAATCATCCTTGATTTAATCTCCTATTAAATCTGCTATTAGTCTCATCTGCTGAAATTTTATTTCAGCTATTACATTTTTCAATTCTGAAGGGCTGATTTTTAATATAGTTTCTGTTTTTCAGCTGAGGTATCTTACTGTATTAAGACTGAGCATAATTTCCTCTACATCCTTGAGTATAAACATAAGAGCTCTTTATACATTTTTCCTACTAATTTCAACATCTGGGTTACTTTAGAATGGGTTTTCATTAGTTGCCTCTTATATTGAATATTGATCATGTTTTTCTAATGAAATTTGGTTGATGTGCTAGACATCATGAATGATGGAATGTAAGGACTTCGATTTTCTTGTGTGCTTCCAAATGTGGGTGTATCTGCCGTGGTTTTGGGTGTTGTCCAGAATCTCAAGATAGTTGACGTGTTTTGTAGAATTTCTATTTGCCATTTATGGGATAGTTGGTACAACAGGGCAATGACTATAAATATAATTCTATGTAAACTCATTCTTGAAAGGGTTTAAAATGTTTTGAGCATCAGAGTAGTAATAATAATTTTTAGAACAGACTATCATTTGGGCATATTACTTCTTTGGACTTTGTTTAAATTTTATACTTTATAGTTATATTCTGTAAATGAATATTGTTAGCTTTTTCATTTCCCATTTTTTGTATGTTAATACATATGATATTATAAAGAGGTTTTCTTCTTCATAAAAGTAGATTAACATTAAAAATAATACATTTAGGTAAATGACTAATTTATTCTGAGTCATAAGATATTTTAGGTAACTTTAATTGTATTATACTCCAATTATTTGAAAAAGATATATATAGCTTATACGTAAACTGTGTGATTAATAGTAGGAGCTAGAATATAAAAAGAGAACAAAACAAAATGATGACATTTTCTGTTTTCTTAACTGTATCATTACCACTCTATTTTTATTTATTTTTTATTTATTTATTTATTTATTTTTGTAGAGACAGAGTTTCACTTCATTACCCTTGGTAGAGTGCCGTGGCGTCACACAGGTCACAGCAACCTCCAACTCCTGGGCTTAGGCAATTCTCCTGCCTCGGCCTCCCGAGTAGCTGGGACTACAGGCACCCGCCACAACGCCCGGCTATTTTTTTTTGTTGTTGTTGCAGTTTGGCCGGGGCTGGGCTTGAACCCGCCACCCTCGGTATATGGGGCCGGCGCCCTGCTCACTGAGCCACAGGCACCGCCCATAAAAATAGTATGTAGGCATACCCCCAGGTATATGTTTTGGTTTCAGACCACCACAATAATGTGAATATCGCAATAAAGCAAAAACTGCAATACAGCAAGTCAAGCAACTGGTCTGGTTTCCCAGTGCCTGTAAAGGTTATGTTTATATTATATCACAAGACAGGTGCAATGTTTTATGCCTTTTATCCTAGCACCGTGGTAGGCCAAGGCAAGCCTGGTTGATATAGTGACAGTCCATCTTTATAAAAACAACAACAACAAAATACTTCTGCAGGCTGTTACATGTGAAATAGCATTATGTCTATAAAACACATACAATTAAAAATACTTTCTTGCTAAAAATGCTAATGACCATATGAACTTTCAATGACTTATGACCATTTTGCTTGGGAAGGATCTTGCCTCAGTTTTGGCTGATCAGGATGGTGGCTGCTCAAGGCTGGGGTGCTGTGGCTTCTTCTTAATTAATGAAGTTGTCTTATTTCACTTATCAGTTGACTCTTCCTTTTACTACAGATTCACATGTAACATGTGATGCTGTTTGATAGCATTTTATCCATAGTAGAGCTTCTTTCAAAATTGAGGTCAATTCTCACAATACTTGCCTCTCCTTTATCAGCTAAGTTCAAGTAATATTCAAGGTGCCTTGTTATTTCAATTTGCTCACTCCTTCACCAGGAGTAGATTCCATCTTAAGAGACTACTTTCTTTATTTGGAGGTGGTATATTACATTAATAACTTTTTTAAATTTTAGTAAAATGTATATAATATAAAATTTGCCATTTTAATCATCTTCAAGTGTACAATTTAGAGGCAGTAAGTATATTCATAGAGTTGTGAAAACATCACCACTTTCTATTTTTAAAACTTCCATCACCCTAAGACAGAAACTCCTTACCCATTAAAATAGGTTACCACAGGCTCAGAGGAGGAGGGAATGGGGTTATTAATTGATGGATACCACTTTCTTTGTTCACTTTTAGGAAGCAACTCCTTATCTTTCAAAGTTTGATTATGATACTGCAGCAATTTAGTCACATCTTCAGACACCCCACATCTATTTATGCCTTCCTGGGTATTTCTACAACATACAAGGGCTGTCTGGAAAGTATCCAGTCATGTGATAGGAAAAGAGACATTACGGCTGGATACTTTCTGGACATATGCCACTATTTCCTCCATTGAAGTTGTGGATCCCTCAGAGTCATCAATAATATTTAGAATCAACTCTTTCCAAATTACTGTAAAAGTTGGTATTTTGACTTCCTCCTATGAATCACAAATGTTTCTTATACCACGCACAATGGTGAATCCTTCCCAGAAGGTTTTTAGTTTAGTTTGTGCAGATCCATCAGAGGAATCACTGTCTGTGGCTGATAACCTGAAAAATGCATTTTTTTTTTTTTTGTAATTTTTGGCTGGGGCTGGGTTTGAACCCACAACCTCCAGCCTATGGGGCCGGCGCCCTACTCCTTTGAGCCACAGGTGCCACCAAGAAAATGCATTTCTTAAATAGTAAGACTTGTAAATCAAAATTATTACTTGATCTATGGGCTGCAGAATGGTTGTTTTAGCACAAAAACAATACTCATCTGTGTATCTCCATTAGAGCTCTTGCATTGTGAATGGGCAGTAATATTTTGAAAAGAATCTTTTTCCTTTTTTTTTCTGAGCAATAGATTTCAACCATGGGCTTGAAGTATTCAGCAAACCATGCTGTAAACAGATGTGCTGTCATCTAGGCTTGGTTGTTTCATTTCCAGAGCAAAGGTAGAGTAGGATACTTTGGATGGTAAATGAGCATTGGCTGGCTTCAGTTTAAGGTCACCAGCTGTACTGACGCCTAACAAGAGAGTCAGCCTGTCCTTTGAATTTTTGAAGTCAGGCATTGACTTCTCTCTAACTATGAAAGTCTGAGATGGCATTATATTCCAACATAGGGCTGTTTCGTGTGCGTTGGAAACAAAACATACGTTTAGTGTGGTCACCTTCAACAGTGATCTTAACTAGATCTTCTGCATGGCTTGCAGCAACTTTACGTCAGCTCTTACCGCCCACCTTTAACTTTTATGTTATAGAGATGACTTCTTTCCTTAAACCTCATAAATCACCTGAATCAACCTCTGCTAGCTTCTACACCTCCAGCTTTCCTCACCTCTCTTATCCTTCATATTTGAGAGAGGGTTTTACACTGGGTTAGGTTTGGGCTTAAGGGAATGTTGTGGATAGTTTGATCTTTAATCCATACCACTAACATTTTCTCTATATCAGCAAAAAGGCTGTTTCACTTTCTTATCATACCTGTTTGTTGGAGTAACACTGTTAATTGCCTTCAGCAACTTTTCCTATTCATTCATAGCATGGATAGCTGTTCAGTGCAAAAGGCTTAGTTTTCAGACTTGCCTAGACTTTTGACATGACTTCCTACAAAGCTTACTCGTTACTAGCTTTCGATTGAAAATGAGACATGTGTGAATCTTCCTTTCACTTGAATACTTAGAGACCATTGAGGGTTATTAATTGGCCTAACATCAATATTGTGTCTCAGACAATAGGGAGGTCAAAGGAAAAGGAGAGAGATAAGTGAATGTCAAGTCATTAAAGCAGCTAAAACACACACAGTATTTATTGACTGTTTATTTTTGTATTTGGATGTAGTTTGTGGTTCTGCAAAACAATTATAGTGACATCAAAAATCACTGATCACATATTATAACAGATATAACAGTAATAAAAGGAAATATTATTAGAATTATGAAAATGTGGCACAGTTATATCAAGTGAGCACATGCTGTTGAAAAATAGAGCAGACAAACTTGTTGATGCAAGGTTGCCACAGATGTTCAATTTTAAAAAATGTGGTGTCTACAAGATACAGTAAAGCGGAGGACAATGAAATGAGGTATGCCTGTATACTGACGGTGCACAACCTGCTGTTTTGAAATATGTGTACATTGTGTCATTGCCAATTTCTGATTTAAAACCCTTTATTATATATACAGATTTATAAATTTCCATGCTGAAATTCAAGGCCAAAATATTTTCAAAGTAATTTTGTAATGGTTTTCTTTAAAAGAGAAAAAAATAGGATTGTATGACTTTTAAAGATGAAAATATTTTCAGCTTGGTAATAGAAATGGAGACAGAATCACATTGATATTTCATATGAAAAATTGTCCTTCCCGAATTTCTCTCTTTTTTTTGAATAACAATGTCCAATCATAATAAACTATTTTCTTTTTGACTATATAATTTCCCATTTGCACTTAGGAAAGGGAAAACTAAAGATTGCTAAGATTTCTTTCTGACGTCCATTTTTTGTAATTAAAATAATCATTAGCAATTAAATTATCATAGGATGTTTCTTGTCCTTTATAATGCTAACATAAAACCCTTGTTTGCTATGCCTTACTAACTTTCATTGCCTTTGAAAGGAATTCTCTGCTCTGTAATTGACAGGAATTCTTGGGAGATAAAACTCTAAATAGATATTTAAAAATTAAAAAGAAAGGCAGAAAATCAAATAGAAGGAATCAGCTGCAGTTTCTGATTTTGTTTCCTAGCACTTAATTTCCATTCCTGGAATGCTCAAACATCCAGTCCTAGTTGGAAAGTTTTATCTTTATGAGCTATTTTTAATGAGGCACCGTGAGAAGGTGATTTCAGATTTATCATGTGCCCTGTATCTGTTCATAGTGATCTTTAAGTAAGAAAAATAAATATAACAGTTTCTGTAGTACCTGCTAATACATTGTTGACAGTGAGTGATAGGAGGACTGCTAGTGGTTACCGAATGAGAACTTACATACTTTGGGGTAAGTTGAAATTTTTACACCCACATATAAACACAGTATATAGAGAAAACTAAAAGAAAGTTCCCTACATATGCATGTCTATAAGAATCTAGACTCATCTATATCTACATAATTATTTTTATGTCATATGAACTAAAATCAGATGAGCAAATATATATAATTATAATTATATAATATATATACATACATATACACATACATATAAAATATATACATACATATAGATTATAATATAATATGTGTGTGTGTAAATACATATATATAAAATCTTCCAATGTTTAGTCCATTTGTACTGCTGCAACAAAATACCACAGACTGGATAATTTATAAATGATAGAAATTTATTTCCAATCGATCTCCATCAGGAAGTCCAAGATCAAGGTGCTGGATGGTTCAGTGTGTTGTTAGGATGGCCCCGTTTCCAGGAGAGGGCCTTGTTGCTGCAACCTCTGAAGAAGATGAACACAGTGTCCTCATTCAGCAGAAGAGAGGGAAAGAAGGGACTTGCTCCTCAAAGCTCTTTTATAAGATACTAATCTCATTCTTATGAGCTATACTGTCATGAATATTATCAAATTGGTGATTGCAGTTCAACACGTAAATTTTGGTGATTACATTCAAAGCATAGAAGAAATGGTAAGAAATTTGGCTAAGATCTCACTATCTCTGTAGAGCTAAAGGTCTTCACTGAGGAGTCTAGGAAATAGTTAATTTTTCACTTTGAAGTTATGTTGTTCAACTTGTCCCTACTTTTAATTTTATTATTTAATGCATTTTTTAATAAATTCTTCACAACTTAGAACATATACTGTATTCCATTATTTTTTCATAAATACATTACATCCACCTAGCTCGTTTGAAGCAACTTATATAAATGAAACTCAAAGTATCTATGTTAGATATAGTAAGTGGCTACAAACTTTAAAGAATCTTTTTAAAGTCATTTATTTTCACTAGCAAATCAGAGTATACAGGCAAGGGCAACATTTTAAGACATATTATAAAACTTAAAATACTTAAAATAATAAGTGCTATATAGTTAGGTTAGAAATATATGCTAGTTACATATAAGAATTTGACATATTACCATATTAAAAATATTTTAAATAAGTATCAATAATAAAAAGTCAATAAATGGCCAAGTGATAAGTGTCTAAAGGAAATGAAGTTTATAATGTTATCATTATCAGTTCAGTAAATATTTAGTTAAACACTTGAGTATTTCTAAACCACCAAATATTAAAATTCAGAAAACAAAGAAAACACATGGAAGAATAAATTGTAGGGGTGAAAAGATAAAAATAGATCTTATTTCCAGCTAATAAAGAGTATAGCTTTTCATTTCCTAAAGAATTCCTAAAAACTGGAATTATTTTAAAACTATGGACATAAGTGGACAAAGACATGAAGTGATAATTATGAACAATATAATTAATGAATATATAAAAATGAGTAATCCCACTTGTTTTTAAAGAAATATAAATTGAATTGACAGCGAATATCTGTTTCTAATCTCAAAATACTCAGTGATTAAAAGATATACTTACTATGCTTTGAATGTACCTCAAAAATAATTTAATGATCTTCAAAAATGTTTATGGCACACCTAAGATCCTCTCACAGCACACTGGTTGAAATAAATGTAGCTCTTAAATTATCAGATGAGAACTTAACACTGTATATAAGGCAAGATATTTTAAAAGCAAAAATAACATTTTACCAATAAAATCTAAAATATCAATGAGGGCAAAAATCAAAATGACAAAATATTTCAGTTTTATAAATATCCCCTAGTGTTTCAACTCAGGCATTTCTTGAGACAAAGTAGCCTCCTGACTTCCCAGGAGATAGAAGGGCATAAGATCATTGAAACAAATAAAAATAAACCTCAACCTACTACATGCTTTTACAATCAATCCACATTATGATTTATCTCATACTACAAAATAGACTAAACATAGAAGAAAAAATGATATTTGCAGGATACGTCTCTGACAAAGGTTTAATAACCAGAATCCACAGTGAACTCAAATGTATTAGCAAGAAAAGAACAAGTGATCCCATCTCAGGCTGGGCAAGGGACTTGAAGAGAAACTTCTCTGAAGAAGACAGGTGCCCAGCCTAAAGACACATGAAAAAATGCTCATCATCCTTAATTATCAGAGAAATGCAAATCAAAACGACTTTGACATATCATCTAACTCCAGTAAGATTAGCCCGCATCACAAAATCCCCAAACCAGAGATGTTGGCACAGATGTGGAAAAAAGGGAACACTTCTACACTACTGGTGGAAATGCAAAATAATATGTTCCTTTTGGAAAGATGTTTGGAGAATACTTAGAGATCTAAAAATAGAACTGCCATTTGATCCTATAATTCCTCTACTAGGTATATACCCAGAAGACCAAAAATCACATTATAACAAAGATATTTGTACCAGAATGTTTATTGCAGCCCAATTCATAATTGCTAAGTCATGGAAAAAAACGAAGTGCCCATTGACTCATGAATGAATTAATAAATTGTGGTATTTGTACACCATGGAATATTATGCAGCCTTAAAGAAAGATGGAGACTTTACCTCTTTCATGTTTACATGGATGGAGCTGGAAAATATTCTTCTTAGCAAGGTATCCCAAGAATGGAAGAAAAAGTACCCAATGTACACAGCCCTAAAATGAAACTAATTTATAGCTTTCATACGAAGGCTATAACCTGGTCTCAGGACAAGAATATGGGGAAGGGGGAAAGGGAGGAGAAGGGAGGGGGAGGAAGGGTAGAGGGTGATTGGTGGGTCCAAACCTAGGGTGCATCTTGGAAGGGTGCAGGTGAAGTTTACTAAGTGTAGAGTATAAGGGTTTGAACACAATAATTAAGAAAATGCCATGAAGGCTGTTAACCAGTCCGGTTTAAATATTTCAGACTATATATGGAACCAGCACATTGTACCTCATGATTGCATTATTATACACAGCTATGATTTAATGAAAAAAAAAGTACAACTCATTCATCTGAATACATTTCCCAGTTTGTCAGAGACAAAATATCTCTGCATTTCTTTGCCATAAGCACTATTCCTGAGACGCTCATTTTTTAGTATGTAAATCAAAATTTGAATAATCAATTTTAATCACTGTCACTTATTTTTGTAAGGTAGATATAGCTTATTCATCTCATTTGACAAAGTACATTTTTCAGCTGACCTCTGCAATCCTTAAATAATGTTTTATTTGAAAACTCTGTAGACACTATTCAAGAGTAGAGATATCTACTGTTCTTATTCTCAGGACGTGATCACAATGAAAAGTCCTTCTTGGGAGGATTCTAGTTCTGTTTCTTATATCACAACAGTTCTATAATCTTTAATAATTCAGAATTTAGATTATATCTTTTCTCAGTTTTTTTTCTTTCACCTTTGTGGCTAAACATTTGATTGCAATGACAAAGTGCAGTCAGGATATAAACTTATTTTTAGTTATGCAACAGAGTGGGAAATTTTGTCTAAAACATCAAATATTTTAAATTTTAAGGTTGGAAGAGGTCTTGAAATATGTTATCTAATTCCCGCTTTTTACCTCACTATGATTTTGTAAATTGGCTACAGCTAATTAGAGGAAGAATTCTACCAGAAAGTCCAAATTTCTTGATTCATTTTCCACATTTTCCTTATCAAGGAAATAATTTATGAATTTTAATTGGAATTTTTCTATATAACTTTTAGCTGATCTTCAAATCGTATTCCATTACTTAAAATAATGGGGATAAATAACATCCATAGTAATTGCTTATTGTAAGTGACAGTACAGCGTGCCCGTGTATGTGAAACACACATAAGGCTTGTGATAAAGTCTTTGTGAATCACAACACACTATTCTGTTCTCAGGACTCTCAATTGTAGGTATATCTGAAACTGTCAATCTAATAATAGATTGATTTAATAATAGAAACCCTAAAGCACATTAGATACAGTCTTCCCTCAGTGTCCACCAGGACCCTGTAGATACCAGAATCCCAGGCTGCTCTAGTTCTTTATACAACATGACGTAGTATTTGCATGTAATCTACACACATCCTCTCCTGTACTTCTAGTCATCTCTGTGTTACTCATAATACCTAATGTGATGTAAATGCTATATAATAGTTGTTATACTTTATTGTTTTTTATTTGTATTAGTTTTTATTATTTTTTATTTTCCTTAATAAACTCAATTGATTGTCAGTTGAATCATAGATACAAATCTCTGCATATGGAACTCCTGAATATGGAAGGCCGCTATACTTAATTGCTTCCAAAACATCATAAACTTAATAGAAGGGAACATATTTTTGTTATAATTTTAATCTTTATATTTCAATAAAATATATTATGACATTTTATTAATATGACTATTTGATGTTCTAGAACTTCTATCTAAAATAATAGACAAGGAAATGTTTATTGTAGCAGCCCGTATAGCCTATGGCTAGGAGGAGTGAGAGTTATAGGAAATACCTGGATAGCTCAACAGTGGAACACCTGGGTGGAAAGGGCATGGAGAGGGATTTAGCTCTCCTAACAAGCATGAGAGCTCGTGAGATGAGAGCAGTGGTGACCTGGCAGTCTCTACGCCTGTGTGTTGAGAGGCACGAGATGAGTTTTATATAAGGCTGCAGGAGAAGGCAGTCAGGAAAATGTGCATTCTATCATGGACCTGCTGACTCTGACTCTGTCTCCCCTCTGCCTGCAGAACGCCAGCTCGGCATCTCTCTGCTGAAGATTACCAAGCTCTACTAAAGACTAAGATCTGTCTATTCTAAGAAGACTGCTTTACTCTAAGAGTCTCTCTGTCTCCTGCTGAAGTAGATAGCCCTCAGACACCAAAGAGAAATTGCTCCTGAGCAAGGTAGCTTAGCGGTCTGAGTTCGGAACATAGTTAAGCCAGGCCCAGGCCTGGCCAATCCCAGGCTCTGACAGTTTATTGTGAAGTTATTTGTTTTTTTCTTACACATTATACATCTACATGGATATTTTTTAGGTGTTAAGAAGATACTGGGCGGCGACTGTGGCTCAGTCGGGAGGGCGCCGGCCCCATATACCGAGGGTGGCTTGTTCAAACCCGGCCCCAGCTGAACTGCAAACGAAAAATAGCCAGGCGTTGTGGCGGGCGCCTGCAGTCCCAGCTCTCGGGAGGCTGAGGCAAGAGAATCGCTGAAAGTCTAGGAGTTGGAGGTTGCTGTGAGCTGTGTGATGCCACGGCACTCTACCGAGGGCCATAAAGTGAGACTCTGTCTCTACAAAAAAAAAAGAAGAAGATACTAAGATTTTCAGGAGTATTTCAACTTTACAACATCCCAGTTAAAACCAAGGCTTGGAGGTTCTCATTTTCTTCCCCTTTCTGTCTTCTGAATGTAGACCATTGATGGCTCATCATTTACAAAGCACTGACAAGCACAGGCTTATAATAATTTAGCTGTTAATTGCTTTAGCTGGAGATTTTCTGTTATGAGTGTAGAATACATTTCAAACCAATGATACAAATTTTTTGTTTGTATTCACTATTTGCATGCAGAATGATTTTGAGATGAAAATTGAAGGCTTCTAATTTTATTCAGAATGACAGCTATGTATTTCCATAAATGTATGAGCATTTTGACGTGAAACTGTTATTTCTCATCTGAAGTCATAATTGTTCAGCATGAAAGTAGGCTATGAGAATGAATAATAATGACAATTTGCCTTTTTAAGATCATGGCATAATAGGCATAATTTTCAGAGGTGCGTATAAGCAAAAGGAACTCTGTCTGTAGGCAGCATCACAAGGTGGCTGTGAGAAGAAGACGTGAATTGCTCATCTTTGCAGCCGTCTCGCCTCTGACCTTTCTTTCTGGATAAGTGTAGCCTGTAGCCAGGTACCTGCCAGTGCTTTGCTAAAGATGGTGACACAGACAGCCAAAGAGAGGTCATGTAGGAATCCCAAGAGGTTAATACCTTTTGTTACAAAGCTCAATGGCATGACCATTTAGTTGTGACATGTCGTTTTTAAAGCAATCTGCTCCTTTTAGAGGAATCCATTTCTATGGGTTGTCAAGAAGTAAAAAGCTTCTTTTGTTGTTGTTAAATGATGTTTTAAAATCCCATCCAATTTATGTTAAAGAAGGTACCTAGGATGGTTAAGACTGAAGACAGTGATACATGAAAAGAAATAAAAGAACACAGCAAACATGAGGCCTGGCAAGAACCACGATAGTTATTTGTCTGCCAGCTGCAGTAATAAGGACTAGTTGTGCTGGATGAGAAAGCTGTTTAAAATTCAGATGCATCCAATAAAATATGCATGCTTCAAAAGAGATACGGTGCATAAATTTACAGTTTAAAAAATAACACCAACATTTCCAATGCTCAATTACTAAAATCAAAAATTAAATTCTTCAAGCTTATAGGTGTGATAAATAATGCAATAGATTATAGACATTGATAGAGATTTTGCTAAAAATAAAGTACTTTTGTGTACATTCTTATCAGTGTATATGTGTATGATGCGTGTGTGTGTGTGTGTGTGTGTGTGTGTGTGTGTGTTTAATTAGGAAATATTCTATGAGTAAGTTTACGCTCTGAAGCATTTTCTGGTGACCCAATAATAATTTTCAGTTACCCACTTCACTTTGAAGAGCATATAGTAGGATTCTGAAATTAAGACATTCTCTTTTTGATTCTATATGCTTTAACATGGACTATAAGAGCAAGTTCCCTTATAAAAGTAAAGATATTACCATTAGCTCAGGGACTGTTTCTCATCTGTTTGGATCATCATTCTTACTGTCATTTCTGGGACCTTTCCTTCAGTTGTTTTTAAGGTAATGGTGAGAAGTTTGTGCAGAACCACCCACACATGCTTGTCCAGTTCCTGGGTGACCCACAGAATGCATGTGAGAGGGCTACTTGGATCACAGACAGTCTGTGCCTGTGGTACCAGAGATCCCTTCAGTGCAAAATTTATCTGGCCCTTATGGATACTGTATTAACATTGTGCATGGAATGTTCAACTGCCTCGCTCTTGAGCCCTTCCCTGACTTTAAATGAATACTTTCTTGTGATATAAATGTGTGACCGGTAGTCATTTATATAAACCTGGAGAAATACAAGGAGGTAGCATTGGAAGAAAATTGTTATTGCACTCTGATCTTGAAGGAAAATTGATTTATTATTATGAAATAACAAAGTACTCTTAAAGCTAAAACCTTTTTTTGCCCTACTTTAACCTGACAAAAAGGTTTACTTCCTAGTTATAAACCCATCTAGAGCATGGCCTCTAATGGAAAATCTGAAAACTGCTTTGCACATGGCCATGGGAACCACTACCCTAATGAAAGCCTTCATTAAAATACTGCTAGGATCTGTGTGCTATGGCAGAGTTCCGTCCAAAGTGAAAAAAAATTAGTCGCACCTGTAATGAGAGTTCAATTAAGTGATCTTATAGGACAAGCTAGGAGAAAATTAAATATTGAATCCTTCATCACTAAGTGCTCATCTTGAAAGGAATCATATATGGACCGGAGAGAAAAGAGTGGAGATTAGCTGATAGGACTACTCGTGTGTGTGTGGGTGTGTGTGTATTTATTTATTTATTTTTTACAGTGAAGTAGCCCTTATTCAACTAAGGTACATTTTGTTTTTGATGAAATAGGATCATGTAAGACTGCACATTCCATGTAAGACAGAGATGCTGAGGTGGGCAGGCAGTGCCAGGAAAGCAATGTGTGCTTGGACACGGCATGCGCTAGGACACAGCGTGTGCGAATCATTTGAACTATTGATCACGTGCAGTATCCTCAATTACTAAAAGGAGCAACCTTAGATTTTCTAACCTGATGTGGTATTTTGTCAAATTTTCAAATTATCTGCATAATCAGAAAATCAGTTAAGATATTTATGCAGCAAAAAGTGATCATATCTCTTTAGAGTATTGAAGTGCAGCCCTAAGATGTTCTTCTTTCCATGTGTGTTTTCCTCCTTGGCACAGAATGTTTCTCTGCCCCGTATGCCTCGCATGGCCTTTATCTTTTCTTCTAAAATATCCAACCATTGTTTCCTAGCTGAGACATCCACAAACCTTGAACAACAAAGATGATTTACTCCTGGCCACTGCCCAGGGCCATTTGCCAACCTCCTTAGCAAAAATCATGAAACTTACCAGGAAGGGATATGAATGGCCACCACTGAGGGGTCCTTTGGACACTTTTCAAATTCACCATACTCAAATGTAGAAAGACTAGGACTTTCTCATACCCTGTGCTCAAATGAGATCTGATTATACTGTCCCTAAATAAACCCACCAGCTCTGTCCTATTCAAGTCACAATAATGCCCATCATGCAGAAGAGACAAAATTGCTTCTAGCACACTGCCTCACGCCTTGCAGTGAGTAATAACTACTTGATGAATGGATATGCAGAAAAAGGCACTAAACAGCAGGATGCATATCCTCAGCCAAAGTCAGAGCAATTATGTTTCTGGAAACAGGAGTCACCCAAAAGTAACAATGACCCGAGTTGCTGTTCTACTTAACCACACAATTGAAATGGTTATGTTTATCATAGAACCGTGATACTTGAGAGAAATCATTTATCTTCACTCATATTAACTTCTGTTAAGTGTTTTTCATGTAATTAAAACAGTAAGAATTTTTCACACATTTAAATACTTTTTGAAATTTATTTTTATATATTTTCATATTAATTTATTTTTTTGGTTTGGGCCTGTGAAAATATACTACTTTATATGTGTGAATGTCATCACTTCTAATATGTAATTTGTTTATCAGATACATGGAGTTAGAGGAACAAAACATTATTAAAATTTTCCTGTATACATTGTACATATGTCATTTTCTTTAAACATTCACAACAGTAGTTAGGTAAACCTCAGTATGCTCTGTGTATAGATGAGAAAATTGAGTCTCCAAAGGTATTTCCCTTCCTGCAGGCTAATAAGTGTTAAGTACCATTTTCAGAACCAGGACATGACAAAGCAAACAAAGAAAATGATAGATAAGAAACGAGGAATAAGAGAGTGTATTGAATTAACATTTTTACACATGTAAGATTTGCCATGCTTTCTAATTGCCGGACACCTGTCAGGTTTCTACTCAGCAGTGTATCCCATTTGTGGTTCAAGAGGCACTGGTCAGGAAAACGTGAGAAAACAGAGTAAGCTGTGGCTGGGAAGGAAATGGGGAGTCCCAGAGAGGCGCGCCCAGGACCCTGACTGGGCTTCAGACTGACTTGGGAGATACACTGTCCTTGACAGCCACTGCGTAGGTGGAGGTGTCGTACTACCTTGGAAATTTGGGGAAGCGTTCTCCTTTTTTATTTTTTAATCTCTGAAGTTAATCTGTAGTATGATGAGGTATAACCTGTGCCCTTGTCTCCTGTATACCTGCTAGTTAAGTTAATTTTTGAGCCATCATAAGTATCAGAAAACAGATATTTCTTTTTGGGGCCTCTTGAGAAATCAGACCCAAAAAACCAGGAGCCCTTTGGTCATCACATAGATGTCTCAAAAGTACCTTAAACCCAAAGTCCTAAATTGAATGTATTTTTAACCAATGGTTATCAATCTCTCTTTTTTGATTTTCTAATTGAAGATACTCATGGACTCAGTCACCCAGGCCAGAAATCTGAATGGAAGAAGCCAGGGGAATGCCACGGCACAGTGGTTGAGAGCATAGATTTTGAAATAAGTGGGTCAGTTGTCAGGGTTTAGATTTCAGCTCTTATATTAATAGCATGACTTTACGAAAGTTACTTTATCTTTTGAAGTCTCCGTTTTTCATCAATAAAATGTAGGCAACAGTCATAACTTTCTCACAGTACTATTATGCAGGCCATGTGATACAGTCCAAAGAAAGTACTTAATACAGTGACACAAATTAATTATGGTGATGACCATGTGATTAATGATTCTTAAGTTTTTGCTCAACTATCCTTCACCTCAAAGATCATCAAATCTTGCATACTCTAACTCAATCCTTTCAGATCGTCGCTTCATGTCTATTACTTCGGCCCTAATTAATTTTTGCATAAGTATTGTTGTGTGGGCTCCTGTTCATTTACCTCCCGCTTAACCTGCCTTTGTTTGTCCTTCTTGCTGCCCCCGAAGCATAAATACACTTTTGTTCTCTTCTGCTTAAAGTTCTGTAGTAGTTTTTCTGTTATTTATAAACCCCAGACTTCTTTTTATGTCATAGCAAGTCTTGCATAATGTGGACCCTGACTATTTATCTTACAGCATCTTTGGTCTCCTGCTACTCAAATCTCTTATTCCTATTCACTTCTTCACACCTTCACTTGTGCCATTACTTCTGCACAAACAGCCCCACCAGTGTGTGTGATTTCCAAATTTATATTCGCTATTTCAGATCCCATGCAGAGCCTCCACTGCCTTTTTCTGCCATCCCTTAGGGGAGCTAGTTGCTTTGTCTTTGATGCCATTTGGGTCTCATCTAGACCTCTGTTATAGCACTGATTGTAGATTTTGTGATTATTATTTTTATTACCTACCTAGTGTAGTCCTCTGGAGGCCAGCATAGAGCACATTGCCAAGCAGAAACCTGAGCGGAAGCCTTGAGGAGCCAGGGGAATATAATGGTGACTTGCCAAAAGGGAGAGGAGAAGTACAAGCTAAGGGCCAAGCATGACTCATCCCTGGAGGTTCAGCTTTACAGGAGAGGAAGAGTCCCTGGTAGCTGGCATGTTTTCCAACCACCTGGGGTAGGAGAAAGGGTCTTTAAGTCATTTGTTCTCCTTGTAAGTTTATATAAATTGACCCCTGTTCTTTGATGTTTTTTGGAGACATACTCTCACGGATACTTTGGGTCATACATTGTATGTGTTTTCTATTGCTGCCATACAAATTATCACAAACTTAGTAGGAGCTTAAAATAACACATTTATTATCTTGCAGTGAAAGAATTAAAAAATCTGCCATAGGTGTCACTGGGCTAAAGTCAGTGCTGTCAGCAGAACTTCATTGTGTAGTGCAGGCTTTAGGGAAGGATCTATGGCCATGTGTTTGGGGGCTGTTAACGTAATTAGGGTTCTTACAGTTGCAGAGCTGTGCGAGGCCTTCCCAGCTTCAGAGGCCTTCCAGACTCACTTGAATCCTTCCTGCCTTGTTGCTCGCACATCTCTCTGATTACAGCTTGTTTAAGGACTCATGAGATTAGATTCGACCCAGCCAAAAACCGTGTATACGGTTCCTTTTGCCAAACAAGTTAACATATGCGCAGGTTCTAGAGATTAGGGCATCGTCATCTTTGGAGGAATTTTTCTGTCTGGCATACATAGGACTGCATTATTATCGGGCACCTGTTCCTTCTTGAATAAAAGTCCCTCTGGCTCTGGGAAGCGAGGTATCTCTTCTGAGTCTTTTGGATGCCTAGAAGAATTAGAAATAAACTTGCATTTCTAGTGTAGCAAAGATTTGGCATTGCTTGGGTGAGTTCCTCATGCCCCGGGAAAGCATTTACTTCCATAGTCCTTAGGACTTCATTTGACATTTGTTAGTATGATTTTCCCAAACCTCTGGGATAAAGGGCGTATATGCCCTATTAGCATGTGCTTTCTGGCATTATTTTTCCTTCTTCATCCTCTCCATCACACTTGCACTGTGGACATTGGCTTGCTTTATCACAAGCTCCAGACAGCCCTGCCATCTCTCCCTCTCAAGGCAGCCTTCTTACGTAGCAAGGCTGCCACAGTCCCTCTTACACCCAGTCACTTTCCACCTCTGCTAGACAACTGGACTCTCAATTCCTATTTCATTCTAATACATTTTCCCTCACTTCCCTCACTCCCTTTTCCTATTCTTTGAATTTGACTGTCAGTTAGTGATCACAATCTGCCTTGATTCCCAAACCTATTAAATACATCCCATCAACTCCTCCTTACAAGTTTATTTCTTACCCAAGATACTCTCCAGGATCCCAAAACATCTTCTTGTCAGAATCAATGTTCTTTCATCCAGAAGTAACTATCTTCCCTTCTGTGCTTAGCTGCTTTCTTCTTGAAACTCTCTATTCTATTGAGCCCATTATTTTTTATGTGTTTTTTCAATTCTCATCATTTTTTTACTTTTTTGCCTCACAAAGAGTTTCTTTTAGATTCACTTTCACTGATTTTTCTTTCTATACAATCCTAGTAGAGATCGTTTCTCAGCTAACATCCTGTATTACAATCATGGAGTGCCTACTACTTCCTAAGTAACTATCACATTAAATTAAGGTCCTAAAATGTGTTATCTTCTTTTGAAGTATACATTTCCATAAGCTGCTGCCTTCTTTAGTTTTTGCAAATCTATCTATTTTTTATTGTTGGAAATTCATTGAGGGTCAAAAAAACCAGGTTACATTGATTGCTGTGTCGGATAAAGACCCTCCCATAGTAGTGTTCCACCCCCAAAAGGTGTACCAACCCCACCCCCTCCCTCCTTCCCTTTCTCTGCTCTCCCCATCCCCCACCCCCACCCTGTGCTAAGTCATTTATTATTCTCATATCAGAATTGAGTACATAGGATTCTTGTTTCTCCATTCTTGTGATGCTTTGCTAAGAATAATGTGTTTAACTTCCATCCAGTTTAATACAAAAGATGTGAAGTCTCCATCTTTTTTAATGGCTGAATAGCATTCCATGGTGTACATATACCACAGCTTGTTAATACATTCCTGGGTTGGTGGGCATTTAGGCTGTTTCCACATCTCTGTAATTATAAATTGACCTGCTATAAACAGTCTGGCCTATATGTCCTTATTGTAAAAGGATTTTTTTTTCTTCTGAGTAGATGCCCAGTAATGGGATTGTAGGATCAAATGGGATGTCTAGTTTGAGTTCTTTGAGGTTTCTCCATACTTCCTTCCAAAAAGGTTGTACTACTTTGCAGTCCCACCAGCAGTGTAAAAGTGTTCCTTTCTCTCTACATCTGCGCCAGCCGTCTGCAGTTTTGAGACTTTGTGATGTGGGCCATTCTCACTGGGGTTAGATGGTATCTCAGGGTGGTTTTGATTCGCATTTCTGTAATAATTAGGGATGATGAGCATTTTCTCATGTTTGTTAGCCATTCGTCTGTCTTCATTAGAGAAGGTTCTATTCATCTCTCTTGCAAATCTATCATTAAACAAACAAGCTGAACTGATGTCTTCTACAGCTTTGTAGAACCAGATACTGAGAGATGCGAATAACTCAGGTTGGATGAGTTGTTGAGCTACTAAGTGTGGTCTCAGTTACAAACAGGTGTGACTCATCCTAGCATTAGCAATTTTAATCTTGGCCTATACACCTAAATTTACATTTTTATCTCATTTTGTCTAGGTTAGGTAAAATGTCATACTGTTACTCTCATTTGAATGCGAAACGAGTAAAGCTTCTTGCTCTAACTAGTGATGGCAAGATAAACAATAGCTATCCTGTAAGAGAAAGTCTTGTTCACGTCATCAGATAAGCTTTAGGGACTCAGTTCTACAACTAAGCCACAGATTATTCCTTCTCTTTTTGCCACGAACATCTACCACTCATGTTACAAATCAGTGCTAGTAGCATAGCATGGTGTTCTTGCCCCCTTTACACTACGTGAATCATTGCAATCAATTTGATTTGCATTCATAAGAACCATGGTTTGCTGTAAAACATAACATTGGAAAAATAAAAAGAATTTAAAAGGCACACACAAAAGGAATGCATTTCAAGATTATGTCTTAATTGCCCTGATTTGATTTTTTTTAAAAATCCTAATAAAAGGTTCTGTCTTAAATGTAGCTTTTGCTGACATTTATAAATGATAATTTCTCTGCTAGGTGTTCCCTTCATTACAAGTAACAATTCTAAATTTTATTAGTGTCAGTACCTTCATTCGTAAGTTATCCTGAAGATGTGGCCATTCTTCTAAGTGAAGTTTCATAAGAATGGAAAAAGAAAACCCACATGCACTCACTATTTAACTGGAACTAATCAGGCAACACCCATATGCACATTTGCTAGTAAAATGAAATGGAAAGCAAGCAGGTGGCAAGGGCCAGGGGGAACAATGAATTTACATCTCACGGACACAATACATACTGTCTGGGTGATGGGCACACTTACAACTTTGACTCAAATTGTGCAAAGGCAACTCATGTAACCAAAACATTTGTACAAAAATATTCTGAAATTTCAAAATATAAAACCAGCAAAAATAAAATAACCCAATATTTTGCAGCCTTCTAGTCATTAAGAGGATTTTATTTATTATAGAAATATATAATATTACGAAAATAAATATAGGAAGGAGGTTTGATTTTCAGTTTCCCTTTTAGATATCAGGAGAAAATTACTGTAGTTTCTTACTATCGGGCAGCGAGGTGCACAAGCCAGCTCATCTCAGTTGAAAAGAGCCAATGGAGAGGAAGTCTCCCCATTCCACATTCAGAGGTGTCACATTGGTGGCCACAAATGGGCCACGCTGTAAGTATCCACACTGTGGAAATCAGCAAATGAGGACTTTTCTCCCCAGAGAGCTGGTTTTAGCCTTAGTCAACATATGGCTGGTGTGGTGTACCCTATACACACAGCTTCCATATCAATGCAGTAGCTGTGAGCTCTGAGGAGCCAAGTGGACTAATTTTTTTGTCACTGCTGCTGCTATTGTGTGTATGTTTTACAGTTGACTAGGGACTTACTCATTTTTGCAGTAATATTGTTACTGCAAACTGCGAGTTCTTTTGTAGTGGTAGGATTGAGGAATCACAAATAGTTACTGTAATAAATGGACTCTCAGCCACAATTTTCGAGGAGGCCTCATGAACTACATCTGATTAAAGTTGCCCCAGTGACTTTATTTTTTTTATTTTTATTTTTTTGAGACAGAGTTTCACTCTGTTAGCCTGGGTAGACTGCCGTGGCATCATAGCTCACAGCAACCTCAAACTCGGGCTTAAGTATCTTCCTGAGTAGTTGGGAGGATCTACAGCCACCCACCACAATGCCCAGTTAGTTTTTCTATTTTTAGTAGAGACAGGGTCTTGCTCTTGCTTAGGCTGGTCTTGACTTCTGAGCTCAAGCAATCTACCCACCTCGCCCTCCAAGAGTACTAGGATTAGAGGTGTGAGCCACCGTGCCTGTTAGCCCAATGTCCCTGAACAAACAACTCTGAGAGAAAAATGAAATTGCCGTGTGGGACATTCAGATAGAGCTTTAAGAGAATATTGAAAACAATGGCAGCAATAAAGGTGAAGCTGATCAGTGGGATAAAGAGTCAGCATTATTTCCAAAGATAATCAAATTATTTGAAATGTTAAATGGCAAAGTTATTCAGGTTAGGGGGAGAATAATCAACATACACACTTCTGAGTCTTTCCGCAAAATAATACAGTGAAGAAGACAATTCTGTTCCTTCTACTTTTCCTCCAATGCCTCATTCCAGCGTTCATCAAATTATGGGTATCTACTAGTTTAACAGAAGCAGAAAGCTTTAGAACAGTTGTTCCCAACCTGTGGGTCGCGACCCACAGGAACTGTATTAAAGGGTTGCAGCATTAGGAAGGTTGAGAACCACTGCTTTAGAAGTTTTTGTTACATACATTTAACCTAAAATATGGTCTCAGATAACAGAAAGTTTATTAACCTCGATATGGAGTCCAAATAGAGGTTGCCTCGATGGCTTTCACAGTTGAAATGAGCACATTGGAAGTTTTTCAATGTAATTGATAAAAAAATTCAGAGAAATTTTCATTAATAGACTAAGTCTATTTAATGTTTTTAAGAAAAAAATTGAATAAATCTAAAGCAGGTGTCTTTTATGTAGTTTTTCACTTGGGAACAGAGGTGAATCTTGGTCACCTTTTTTGCAACTTTAAGTTAAACTAGATTAACTAGACTAAAAAAGGCTGGGCAAACTACCATCAGAAGGCTGAATCTGACCCACTTTCTGATTTATATGCCCCTGAATTAAGAATGATTTTACATTTTTAAATGATTGATAAAAATCAAAAGAAAAATATTTTGTGATTTGTGAAAATTACAGGAAATTCAAATTTCCATAAATAAAAGTTATATTGAAACACAGTCTCAACCATTCTTTTACATATCTATAGCTATTTTCATGCTACTAAAGCAAAATTGGGTAGTTACCAGAAATATTATATGGTCTGTGAAGGCTAAAATATTTACTATCTCTCCCTTTAAAGAAAAAGTTTGTTTACCTCAGGAGCAAACACACTTCTTTATTGATGTTTTAATTGCATTCCTTTTAACTTGAATGAAATTCAAGATCAACAGTTTTCTTAAGGATATCAAATAACTGCATAAATTAATTATGAAACGTGCAAAAAAGGAAGTAAGTGATGCCCATGCAGTCAGCTCAGCTCAGACAGATCACATGTTCACATTGCCCCTTTTCTCTCAGTGTCTGCAGCCAAAGACTCTGGAGCAGCTGGGGATCTTCTGCTCCTCCCGCCACAGCACAGAGGATAAAAGCACAATGCTCTGGAACTATTAAAAAGAGGTTAATAAAGATATGCACAGAACAGAAAATAAAGAAGATACTTCAAAATTTCCTCTTATTTTGTTTCTCTGTGTGCTAAAAACATAATTTTTCAAGTGTACACTTCTAAAATGTGCACAAGTTTTTTGCACTCTGTCTGACATTGCTTCATTTTCTAATTCTGAGAGGCTCAAATAACTAGAATATCTGTACCTCCTAGGGCCTGGCTGTAGTTTTGGGTGCCCCTGTCGCAGTGGAAATATGCATATGCCCTAATGTCATTTGTTCTGGTTACATGCAAATGTAGGTAACTAACTAGGGGAAAAGAAAATAATTATTATATCTCCAAATTAAGGGTAGTGGGCAGCAACTGTGGTTCAGTGGGTAGAGTGCTGGCCCCATATACCGAGGGTGGTGGGTTCCAACCCAGCTCCAGCCAGCTAAAACAGCAGTGACAATTGCAACAAAAAATAGCTGGGCATTGTGGCGGGTGTCGTAGTACCCGCTTCTCGGGAGGCTGAGGCAGGAGAATCACCTAAGCCGAAGAGTTAGAGGTTTCTGTGAGCTGTGATGCCACAGCCCTCTACCCAGGGTAATGAAGTGAGACTCTGTCTCAAAAAACAACAAAGAAACAAAGAAACAAAAAAAACAACAAATTAAGGGTAGCCAAATATAGACAAAGGTAGATTTTGAAAACTCATACAGTATTACTTAATGTGGTTTCGGAAAACTCGAGATTGCTTAGGTTTTCACAAGTATGGGGTCAGAAAAAGAAGGAAACTAACTTCCCAATTTTAACAAGCAAGATTTACTTGGGGTTATCTGTCCCAAACCCAGAACATGTTGAGGTCTTCAGAGCATTGATTTTCAACTGCTGGGCACACTGGTCGAGAAGGATCTTAGGTGCGTTGTGAAAATTTTTAATGATCATTAAATTATTTTCAATAGAATTTGAAAGCACAGTGTATTCTTTTTTTTTAATCTTTTTTTTCAACACAATTTAAGTGTGTTATATGAGTTTAGCTATAGATTCTAGTGTACTGTGACTTAAAAAGGTTGAAAAGCACTGCTTTCAAGGTTCAGGGGACAGTGAACATACAAAGTACAAAGAACCAGAGAAGGAGCTTTGATCTTGGGTTGGGGCAGTATTCATTCTCAACAGTAGAAAAATTCTGGTATATCACTAAAACAATTCAAGGTTAATTATCATTGTATCATTTTATCCTGATAGCATGCCTGATAGGGGAGAATGTGGTAACCCTTACTGCAGCAGAGAAAAATGTGGTAATTCTGAAATGACTTCCTAAAATGCATAAAAGAAATAACGGATATGGCCAGATGTAAGACCAAGTCTTCTGACTTTAGAGTCATATCTTTTAGAAATATTCTTCCAAAAAATAATACCTAGAATTCAAGAAAAGTAGGAATGCTTTTAGGACTTTAGATCATCTAATTTAAAGGACATATTATTTGGCCTATCAAAATCTAGAATACAGATGTACTTTCTCTTACCTTCTGGAAAAATCTCTTCTCCTCATGTTTAACATGGAATGCATTAGGAATTCAATGAATGTGCTCTTTTTAATAAACGTATGTGCTACTACAGTAGTGTCAGGGGGATACTTGTTTCAAAAACTAGTAATGAAAAGATAAAAATATAAACAATATTTCAAAACTGGCATGATTTCCTTCTGTTTTCTTTTGTGTATATGTTTCAGTGGTTTGGCATTTTTTCTTTCGTATTAGATTTGAAAAATGCAAAATTACTGTACATCTGTTTGCAATCTCATTTTGAAGTTTATTCCATTTGTAAGCCACACCTAAAGAATATTTCTTACTTTGTTTCTTCACGATATTGTGTGTGTAGGACTAGGTATATACAATGCTCTTCTCTAAGATTACCAAGTGATAAAGAATACTATTTGGGGGCGGCGCCTGTGGCTCAAAGGAGTAGGCTGCTGGCCCCATATAATGGAGGTGGTGGGTTCAAACCTGACCCTGGCCAAAAACTGTTTTGCAAAACTGAAGTGTGAAATAGTAGTAGCTCTCTTCTTGGTACTCAAGACATCCTGATTTGATGATTTCATTTTAGAAACTTTACTGGAAAAGGGTCTGAATTTACACAGCAGGCTTAATTTCTTTCTCGAGAATAGGCCCTAAAATGCTGTTTAATTTTATTGATTTACTCTGAGAATCACTGCACTGCCCTTCAGAAAATCTGAGCTGAATTGAGAGGACACAGTGCGGTTGCTTTGTCAGAGTTAGAGCTGTTTGTCTCACATTACACAGTATATATCGAGACTGCAGACACAGTTTGCTGGTCAAAAATACAGCTTTTATATTTAAGTCATTTTAATGGCAAGCGAGCATAAAAACTGATGATGAGATCTTCTGATGTAGATTTTATTGTGACAGGTTTATAAATTGCTTGGCATCCAAAATTTGATTCCTTACACAGATAGCCCTTGAGAGAGTGTTATTTGGTTATCCAAATCAGTGCTCATACGTTTTCAAGAAATCTTCTTAAAAAACCCAGTTCCACGCAGTGTGCCGTATCCCATACTCCTAACTTCCTTTAGCTTGGATACTTCTTTCTAACGTTTCCAAATTGCATAGTTTCCCTGCTCCCCTGGTTTGGGCCTGTTAGAGAGACTGAGTCTACTTAGAGGTCACAGCTTCTGATGTGAGCTTGGCCTTCCCACGGGGATGGAGAGACACTTGACAGGCCCATGTCTTCACTTCCCTACTCACTGGTGAGAATTTAAGAATTGATGTGAAAATAACTGAACTTTGGCACTGATAATATGATTTTTAAGAGAGTTTATGTGAGAATAAAGAAAATGTAATATCCCAAAGTTATAGGTCAGCTTGGTCAAGCTGATTTCAGATAGCTAAATTTTATTAAAAAAAAAAAAAAGAAAGAAAAGCATAGCGGGCTAGAGACACAAAAGAGGGACTCTTTGCACTTTATGCGAACAGCTGGTAGGCTGTGCTTTCTGCTGGGGACACCCGCAACCCCACAGCTCACATGCTCCCTCCAGGAAGTCCCCTCTGAGCCCTCAGCACATCTGGCTCCACCTCCCTTGCTGGCTCCACCCCAAGCTCAGTGCTGCCTCTTGGCTGCTTGTTACTCAAGCTTTTCAGCACCTGGCAGGGACCTGGCACACAGCTCTGCCTAAAGCTTGGTGAATCAGGACCCTGGGGCCAGACAGGGAGCCTCAAGATAAATCAGATGTATGCTGAGAACTACCCCTTGAAGGCTACCACACATCCTGAATTCCAAATGCTGAGGGCCTGGGTACCTGCATTTTGTCTCTCCTATTGGATGGTTCTTATTTATTCCCAGGCACTGGGGAAATGCAGGGTAAAGGGCACACACCCAGGACCTTCTGCTACTGGACCTCTCAGCAGCAAAATCTCTAAAGGGGACAAGAGGACTGGGCCATCCTCCACTACTGAAACTTCCAGGATTCCTCAGAGCTCCTTGTTAGTCCCCTGGGCTCCTTCAAACCCTTAGACCCTTACTGCTTTGGGGTTTACTTCTGATTTTTGTTCTCTGGCCACCTGTCAGTTAAATAGTTATTCAAAAATAAAGAGAAATGCATGCCAAATATTTAACACGTCCCAGGATATAGTTGTAGGGTGGCTGTACCTTCTTAAGCATAGAGCCGGTGGAAGAACACATGATTTATTCTTCCATACAGAAGAAAGGGTGGAGTGACGGTCTAGGCCTCAAATCCCACTGCAAGATGGCCATTCAATAAAAGCTCAGGTCTTTCTTTATTCATTCATTGGCCTTATTTTTTTATTTTTGAAAATTAATACATCCACGGGGTGGGTTATCAATAGCTCTTCTCCTTAACCACTGCTCCATAAATGTCTCTGAAAAAAGAATGATTTCACAGCCACAGCTAGATTACTGAGTGAGGCCCAGGGTGATGAAGAGAAAGAGAGCAGGCAGAAGTGTGTTTATTGGCTGCTGCAGGGACCAGGGTAACTAGGGAGGGAGACCAGGAAAGCCTTGGGCTGGAGGCCCCAGGTGTTTGTGCCCAGAATGAGTGTTGCTCCTGCAAAAACATTCCCGCCCTGAATGGGGGAGGCTGAGCGCTTTCCAAGGGGGTGCCGGTAGGCCCGGGCTTGTGAAGTGGCTGTAGAAGGCAATCTCAGCAGGAAAGCCAAGGGCAGGTGTATGTCCACTGCTAACAATCTGCAGACTTGATTGGCTTGACTCACCCAGAGCCTCTGAAAGCCTGGAATTGCTGGTTGATGTTTAGAACTCCAGGGATTTCACATAAAAATATGTTTCTGGCTTCTTGGGAAGTTTCAAAAGGCTTTGGGCTCTCAAGCTGTTTGGCTGACGAGCCATGGTCAGCCAGAGCTGCTGGCCTTCTGACAAAAAGGGTCTGGCTCTAGGTGCCCAGTTCCACCCAGACCAGGTCAGGAATCGGAGTTCCATGCTATATGCTCAGCTGGGTGGGCTTCCTGCCACCTGAACATCTGGTCTTTCTTCACCCACTGGGAAAGACTCAGACTAAGGGGAGGCAGGGAAAGCCAGGGAACATGGGACAAGGCAGGGGTGGATGCTGTCAGGTGGAGTAAAGGAGACACTCGCAGGTCTGAAGGCTCAGGTGACCATCCTGGCTCTGCTCTGTTATGCCAGGAGCAAGAGGGGAGAAGGCGAAGACCCATCTGTAGACTCAGCTGTCCCTCAATAGGCCCATTTGACAAATGTCTTTCTACAATCCTTACAGATCCCTAGCCTGCTGGGGGGGCTCTCCACCCCATCCCAGCTGTGCAAACCCCAAGGCAACCTTAGTAGATCTGGGACAAATAGGCCTGTATCCTTTATGGACAGGCAACATCTACTTTAAGGAAGTGAGTGCCCAGGAGGGTCATTACTTGGTTTTTCTGAAGAAAAGGAACCCAGAAAGGTCCTGATTCACCAAGCTTTAGGCACATCTGTGTGCTAGGTTTCTGCCAGCTGCTGAGAAGCTTGAGTTACAAGCAGCCAAGAGGCAGCACTGAGCTCGGGGTGGAGCCAGCAAGGGATGTGGAGCCGGATGTGCTGAGGACTCAGAGAGGACATCCTGGAGGGAGCATGTGAGCTGTGGATATGCAGGTGTCCCCAGCAGAAAGCACAGCCTAACAGCTGTTAACATAAAGTGCAAAGAGTACCTCTTTGGTGTCTCTAGCCCGCTATTCTTTTCTTTCTTTTAATAATTTTTTTATTTCAAATTAATATGAGGGCACAAATTTTTAGGTTATATTGTTCTCACTTCCAAACTAAAGTTCAAGATGTAGAGGAACCTCTCACCAAGGGGGCTTGCTAAACACTCTATCATTGTGCACATTAGGTGGGATCCACCAAATACCTTCTCTCCTCCCATCAACTGCCCTTCCCACATCCCCCTCCCATTTCCTTCCTCACCTCTCCCCCTTTCTAAACCATATTTTTCTTTTGTCATTTATACAAGGATGTAATTGTTTATATATTGGTTGCATATTGGTACTGAGTACATAGGACTTATTTTTTTGAGATACTTTACTAAGAAGAATGTATCTCCATCCAGGTAAACATAAAAGATGTTAAGTCTCTATCTTTTTATGGCTGAATAGTATTCTATGGTATGCATATACCACAATTTGTTAATCTGTTCATGGGTTGATGAGTGTGTGGGTTGCTTCCATGACTTGGCAATGATGAATTGAATTTCAGTAAACACTCTGGTGAAAATGTCTTTGTGGTAAAATGATTTCATAGATGCCTAATAAGGGGATTGTGAGATCAATGTGAACCTCCATAGAGTTTATATTAATTTGCAATCCCACCAGCACTGTAAAAGTGTTTCCTTTTCTCCACATCCACACCAGCATCTGCAGTTTTGGGAGTTTGTGATGTAGGCTAATTTTACTGGAGTTAGGTAATATCTCACCTGAGTGGTTTTGATTTGCATTTCTCTTATGATTAAAGACGATGAGCATTTCTTCATGTGTTTGTTGGCTATTCATCTGTCTTCTTTAGAGAAGTTTTTGTTCAAGTCTCTTGACCACATAGAAGTGGGGTTGTTTGCTCTTTTTTGTGGTGTATGATTTGAGTTCTCTATAAATTATAGTTATCAGGATTTTGTCAGATTCATCACAGGAGAAATTTCCTTCCATTCCTAAGGCTATCTGTTTGCTTTGTTTGTGGTACCCTTAGCTACACAGAAACTTTTAGCGTGATCAAATCCCATTTATTTATTTGTAGTGTTGCTAGATTTGCCATGGGTATATTCCTCATATAGTTTTTCCCAAGGCCAATATCTTGAAGTGTTTTTACCTCAAAATCTCTTCTAGAATTTCTATTGTTTTATGTCTTAAATTTAAATCTTTTATCCAGCGAGAATAAATCTTTTTCAGTGGTAAGAGGTGCTGGTCCAGTTTCAGTCTTTCACATGTGGCTGACACGTTCTCCCAGCATCATTGGTTAAACAAGAATTATTTTTCCTAGTGGGTCCTTTTTTTAGGCTTATCAAGATCATATGGCTGTATGTGGCTGGGTTCCTCTTTAGATTCTCTAATCTATTCCATAGATCTGAAGGCCTCTTCCTTGCAGGTTTTAGGGCAGCACTCTGCCTGGTAGATGCTGGTGGTGTTAAATGGTTTTCTTGAGCTTCTATCTCCTATTGTCATCATTAGGATTCCGAAAAGCCAGCCTGTTGTCTGGTTTAGGAGGCTGGAGACTCCTGCAAACTTTTCTCATTTGATGGCTCCTAATTACTCAGGAGCAGAAGTGGCTAAGTCTTCAAGGTCCCTTTCCATCCTATAGTCGCTTGGTACCCACCCCCGACGGCATTTCCACTGTGTGAAAAAGAATAGCACCCTGGGAATCCACAGTGGTGTCAGCCTAGCCAATATGGACTCTGAGAGTCATTAACTGTGTCCTAGAGGAGGCTTTCCTGAAGATGGGGTCACTCCACTGTGTCTTCTGTAAGTGATTTATTCATAATTGACCATGAAAAGAAAATGGAAAAAGGCAGGGCAGTCCCAGAAAAGTAGAGTGGAGGGAAGACAAAAGAGCCTGTGTGGCCTTTTGTGGCCTGCTGAGAAAACCAGGAGGAAGGAGCTTGAGGACCACCCAATGCAGAGAAGCCACATCTTCAAATCCCCAAGTCATGGGTCTCACCTACTCCTAACCTGGGCAGTCAGGGGATCAAATAATAATTGGAACTCTTAGAACACTCCCAAGTTTTGGGGTTGCCCATGATCCCACCATGAACTGAGGACTGGAGGCAAAGGTGTGTTTCCCCAGTTTAGAAGGATGTATCGAGTGATTATAAGATGTACTGAGAGTTGCAGAGACAGGTGGCTTTAGTTCCATCTTTTCTCCCTTATTTGTAAAATACTAATTACATTACATCATGTCTTTTGATTACTGAAACTTATTTGGAGTAGTCTATCTGATCCTTCCCATCTCAGGAGGGCAAGTCAGTCCTTCCCACTGACTTTTGAGAATTCAGAGATTTCACTTAAAGCAGAAAAATAGGCCCTTCAGCCAGGAAATTGTGAGTCTGTGATTCTGTGGGAAAGGAGGACTTCACAGAGCTGAGTATTAAAAAAGACAGGCTTCCACCCAGGCCATGCAAACACTGGGCTGCTAATAATGCAATGATCAGATCCTGCAACTTCTTTTCATTCTTCATTTTGTCCCATTTTTGAAAAATCTTACACATATTCCTGACTTGCAAAAGAGTATGTGAAACAAAATTTAATTGAAATAAATTACACATTGCCACATTCCCACATAAAGGTTGTGAGAAGCCAGTGAAATCCACACTTTGATGAATTTCAGCTCTCGCTATGCCAGGAGCCTTTTGCCATGTACAGGACAGGGCATCAAATGGGTGTTTTGCCGTCCTCATCCACCATGAGGAGGTGTTTGTCCTTGAATGCTGAATTAGCAGCCAATATCATGGCCATAGCCACAGATAACGGTGTTGGTCTGTCGGACCTGGCCTCTGTTTCTGAGAAATATGCAAGCATTAGTACCTTTGACAGATGAGAAAACTGAAGTCTTGGCATTAGGAGCTTGCTCAAGAGCATGCAGCTGTTAAGTGCTGGAATTGGAGCTGTCTCCCAAGCTGAGAACCAGGTGCTCTCCTTGCTCCTGGGAATCCACAATGGTGGCAGCCTAGCCAGTTCAATCATTTGAATCTGTTTGAAGTAATTTGGGGCTTCAAGCTAATGCTGGACATGACATTAACCTGTTGTTTTGAGATGTTTATCCATGATGCATAGTATGCTGAAAACTTGTCTGTGTTTGCAGAGAGAGGAGATATGATAGACCTTGCCCAGCCAAAAAAAGCCTTTTTTTTTGTTTTTTTGGAGGGATGCTCATTTCTCTTTACCCATTCCAGTTTTCTAAACTTCTTTGATAGGGGTGAGGGGGAGGAGTTTAGAGAGTTTAACCATTTGGGTAAGATTTCTGAATGGTTGTGGTCAATGCTGCAACAATATGGCTGTCAGATAGGAAATAAAAAAAGGACAGCCTGGGCCTTGGTCAGGTACATGGATACACTTGTGTGTTTGGAGTGACCATCAATGACCAAGATCAGACTTCCTGAGGCTGCATCCCTGTGCATCATGCAGAAGAGTGTGTGCGAAAGCTCTTAGCAAGTGAGACAGCCGGGTGCTAATAGTGATGGTGAAAGGAAAAAGAGATAGAAAACAAAAAAGAAAGGCTGACATGCTTTTTTATTCAGGGCTTCAAGGAACAGAATTGGGTTTTATTTCTAGATACTAGAAAGTGAAAATTTCAGTGTGGCTTTTTGTTTCGCATGTATTTAAAAAATAAACTACTGGTTGTTTGAAAGCAAATGAGGCTCCATCTGTCCTTCCTGAAACATCTCACCATCCCCAATTTTAGCCAAACCGTGTGTGTAAACAGTGTCTTAATTGACTTCAGGTTAAGGAAGTCTGGAAAACAAGTTAAAATTTATAAAACCATAATGGACATCCTTGAGAACTCTTCACAAATCCAACTACAGGGATTTATTTACCAACCACAAACTGGGTGCAGGATGTTTGCTACATATTCAGTGGGTGGAAACAAATAGCAGAAAGATTGGACTAGTGTGCTAGAGGACTACATTTGGGGAGAAAAGATTCTCCCTGCAAAGCAGAGGGCCTGTCCCAGATGATCAACAGATGGTCCCAGATGATCAACCCTCACAATGAAGTTAGTAATGGAGGCTCATTTAGATCTCTTTCATGTCTAATCTCTCTCTGTGTTTAGCGTTGTGTCTATTTTGAGATTCAGAAAAGAAATATTTGAATTTGCAAAGTAAATTGTCTTTTGGTTGTTTATTAATGATCATGTACGCTTTTCTGTTTGATCCCTTGGAACTAAATCTCGGCCTTTAGGTTTCACATGTAAAGCGGGATCATGGACTTCTTTGGTAGTTCAGAGAGGCAGCATCTGGAGCCACAATGCCTGGTTTCAAACAACAGCTGCCCCAGTTCCTGCTTCACCTGGGCACATTACTCACTGTCTTTCCTCCTCAGTTTTTGCACCTGAAAAAGGGGAGGATCATAATGGGACTTACCTTTAGGGAGGTGTGAGGGCTGAATGACACACAATCTCTCATCCCATTCTTAAAACAAACAGATACCATCTGATTAAAAATAATCTCTCACCCATGAATGATTTTTTCCCCCTTTTGGCAATGTTGTATCTTCTTTCCTTTTCATTTTAGTAAATCATTTTGAAGGATTTTCATAGCTTGACTGAATATACTTGCTGGCTACTAGGAGTTTTATGACCAGGGGGTGGGGGTCAGTGAGGCTGCTTATAACAGTCTGAGTTAAAAAAGGTAGAAGAACATGTTTGCAGAGGAGTTTAGGGGGCAGGTAGGGGAGATCAATTTGTGTAGACTAGATGCCTCCTGAACAAAATCCCCAGTATCTTAGAAAAGCAAACTAATCCAGATGGCTGACTGGCTGGACAGGCAGAGTTTAGCAGCCTCTTTCTGTAATAGGAGGTCACCTCTACTGTCCCCCACTTCAAATACACATGCCAAAAAAGACAGACTTAGCATCTGGGACATTTATCCCAAAATTTAACATTTGTAGTGCTCCACGACGACTGCACATTGAAAAGTTTATGCTTCCCCATCATCCCTTTTTATTTTGTAATTGTCTGTTGTTCACAGTACTGATTTGTAGAATTGATAAAGAGTAGCTATTTTAAATTTCTCCAACATGCCCATCTATATGTATATATACTGCGGGTATGGACCAAAGTGTCTCATTTCTTTATGAAAGGAGATATGTGCCATTCCCTCTCACACATTCTAGACTGACGTAAAAACAATACAATGGCCCTGAATGTTGGTAAATGTGACTGCTCTTGTGATACTGTTTTTGGTGAGATGAGTACAACCCATATGGGCTCCAAGAAATACATTAATGTTTTCATGAAAGATGTTCACAGGTAGTAAATTATCTGCAAATAACCTTGGGTATCAGCTTTCAGTGGACTGTATATTTATTTACTTAAAGCATTTCGTGTTGGTGGTTTCATAGGTCTGCTCCTACCTCACATGTCATTTTGGAGGAGGCAGTGCACAGCACAACTTTGGCAAAAGCCAAGTTACAATATTGGCTCCCCTCCCATTTTAAAATTCTATGATGAAACAAACTACAATTAAGGGTTGGTGTGTTCATTTTAAGTGACACAATGCAAAACAGGAAATGACTGAACCAGTAGAGATCACTCACTAGTTTATTTAACTGGGTGTGTACGGGCAGGCAACTCCTCTGCTGAGAGAAAAAGCACACAAAACATCACCCAGTCCTCCTGACATTGGTATTTAGACAAGGGTGCTACAAAGCAGAGATTGGAAACACTTAACACCACAGATTCCTGGCTGCTGAAGACCAGCAGAGATGCCTCTTGGATGCCAGGCAGCACTTATCACTAGGACCTGGCACTGAGGTGGCTGTTTCCAGAAAGTTCTTGCCAGACCTTTTCATTTCTCAGGAGAAAATGGACATCCATTTGGTTATGTGATTTTTTTTTTAAGTTAATTTGGGCCATTCATTACTTTTTTTTTTCTTTAATAGTTTTGGGGACAGAAAAGTAAAATTAAATGTGTGAGTGTCTCCAGCTTATAACCTTTGGGAAGGATGGATGCATTTATGTGTACAGGAGTGATGGGATCTATGATACTGCCACTGGGCCACCATGGAGAAAAGAATGTGGACTTTGGGGACTCATAGTCAGATTGGGCAGACATATCCCTGCCCCATGAGGAAGCGTTAAGGTGGAGGGAGAAAGTAGGGAATGAAAAGGCAAACAGACCCTGATTTGCATTCTCTTCCCCATCCTCTTCAGCACCCCCATGAGCACATAGGCCTTGCAGAAATGAGCTATTAAATAAACATATCCTGCTGAGACAGGGGATTAGTCCAAAGTTACAGCAGATCATTGTAAAAGGGCATTCCTATCCTCAGTTCCCCTGGTAACTAACCAACACCCAACCCTGTAAATCTAACCTGGCAAAGGCTTGCTTTTCTTCCCCACCCCAACTGAAAGAAAGGTATAAAAACTCTCTTCTTTTGTCATACAGGTGCAGAGAATTTTCAGATGTGAACCTTTCTTGGTCATCCAGCTGATAAAGGACCTAATACTCAATTGAAACAGTGTGTTGGCTTTTTCTCTACAATTCCACTTGCATTGGGTACAGCATTTGGAGACCCCAGTGAGATCTCGCTAGCTGGAGTGTCCGAATACATGTGACGCCCCCTGGAGATGGCAAAAATTAAGGTGAGGCACATCCCTAGATATTCCAGGCCCTGTAATTTCCTGAAATCCTCTTGAGGGCTCTGAGGAAACTCAGATGGATTCCACCAAAATCCTGGGTCTGAAACTCTCTCTCAAGAGGTAAGTGTTCTTATTCTAAGTGTAGTTTATTTATGTTCAGGAAGTAACCTTACATTACCAAGAACAGGCCACCGAATAGTCACAGAGACTCCAGTGCCGTGGTAATGCTGCTAAGTGCCCCAGGGAGCCACGTTAGTGCACAGGAAGAATGACAGGCACCCAAGAAGGAGGCACAGGGACTCCTGAATACTGCCCAGGAGAGACCCATGAGGGAGAGACACGAGCTCCTGAGAGTTGGCTCATGCTGGATAGACCTGTCCCAGGTTCCTGAAAACAGCAGGATGCCAGTGGGGAGACTCAGCCTCAGAGGCACATTTGATTTGTTCTTTGTTCATGAGTTTGTTTGTCATTATTGTCATCAGTGTGCTGACTATTCTTAGTGTCTGTTCTGATTTCTATTCTTTTTGATTGGGTTCACAATTGTGGGAACTCAATAAAGTGAACCCCTGACACCCCTCCAGTGCATGTTAAAGAACTCAGTGCTGGCTTCTCTGATGATTATGGAGTCCACTATTCTAAGAACCATCTCTGAGTCCTCTGTGAAGTTCAATGGCCCAGATTCAATGTAGGGTGGCCTTCTAATGGCTCCCTTGACCCAACTCTCATGACTGTGGTCCATCAAGTGGTCACTGGGAAGCCAGGTCATCTGGACCAGTTCCCATACATTGATCAGTAATTGATTTTAGTCCATAATCCCCTTCCCTGGCTTTGTGTATGTGCAGTGGGTACAACAAAGCGAGACCACTCAAGGAGAGAATAGGCTCAGATGCACCGGGTAGCTACCAACTGGCCGGAGGAAACTGGCATCTGCCCTGGGAAATATCTAAGACAAAGTAGAATTGATGCAGGGTCCCCACTATTTTAATGGAATTAGGTGTCTGATCAACCCCTGGATGTAAGATTGCTGGCAGGACTGGTGAGAGGTGTAGGAGAGTGTGTGTGTTTGGTGGGACTGAGACTGGACACGAAATGTAGATTTCCCCATTTCCCCTCACAAATCCTAGGAGAGTGTTGGTTTACCTTCTGTGGCTAAGTGACAGTTTGTGTAAGAAATCGAGGGTACCAAGGTTAAGAAATGTGTTGGAATTGTGTGCATGTGAATGCTTGGAAACTAACTGAGATGGGTAATAATAGGCAGGAGGAGTTCATGCCCCCTTCCCCTTTTCATAGGGAAAATAACTGTGTGCTGGCTGCTGTCTGTATCCCTGTATATAAAGTGTTTGCAGTTTGTCTGAGGGAAAGGGATGAGAAGCATGTGGAGAAAGGCTGCCCTGTTAATAACTGTGCTGAAATATTTTGGAAAAGGGCTTGTGGAGAGACTACTGCAACATGTCTCCGGGAAGACTGAGAACTTTAAACAAGAATAACTTACATGCCCTGATGTTCAGGTGATTGTGGCATTGTTTAAGATAGAATTTGTTTTGAACCTGTTACTAAACTTAAAATGTTCAAAGTTTATAGAACTGCTACCTCTATAATATTTCTAAGTATGCTGGATTTGACCTTGAGCTTGTGTTCTTGATTTTATTTTTTATTTTTTTTATGTTTCTTTTTTTTTTTTATTGTTGGGGATTCATTGAGGGTACAATAAGCCAGTTACACTGATTAAAATTGTTAGGTAAAGTCCCTCTTGTTCTTGATTTTAAATCTCTGAATTGGGTGAGCTCATTCCCCTACTTAGGCCAGCAACTGCAGGGCGCAGATTAGCCCACATGACTCCTTTCTTCCCTGCTCCAACTTTTCCCACTGGCTATTCTGAAAGAAACTGGATGTTCCAGGTTTTCTGCTTTCTGTTTTGGATGCAGATCCTGTCCTTGATGGCCATCTTTACTATGTGGCCGTGTTTGACTTAAGGGAACAATGAAAAGACATCAGACAGAATACTTATGTTATGGTAATGTTGCTGGAGTTTCTTTCTTAAGTGAATACTTAGTCTCATGGTCTAAAAGTTGAGCCTATGGGACACAGATGAATGATAAATTGTGATTTTGTTGGACGGAGGTGCAGGCAGACAGAGTGAAAAATGCCAGAGATTCTGGTCGTAGGGAAGAGGCCCAAGTCAGAGGTCTCCTGTATGGGTCTATTTCTAGGATTAATATTGACACTAAGAGAAATTTTGACCAGGCTTGTTAGATGGGAAGAAGCCTTTAAAGCTGATTGAGTGTTTTAATAAATGAATGAATGCAGTCCCTTCACTGGGGCAAGGTTATTAGTTTTTTGTCATAGGGAGGGGATTAGGATATTTACTCTTTGTTCAGGCTGCTTTAATCCTAGATTTGCTTAGTTCAGAGGGTGTAGTCTGCAGGGTGCAACCTGTTTGTGCCTAGAAATGGGAATGTGATTTCTGAGCTCATCTGAGCCTAAAAAATGGGGTGTCCCTGTCTAGCTCTGAGTGGAAAAATCCTGTATCAATATTATATTCCACAAAATGTCTCTCTTTTGTAAAACATAATAATTTGATTATTTTATTTATTTGGGAAACTGAGTCTTTTTCAAGAATAAGATTCTTGCCTTCTAAATCTTCTAATTATTAGTTTTGCCAAGTGAATAATTAACTTCATAGTAAACTGTGATCTTGTTTTCTATTAAGTAGTTTTTTTGAGTGTAAAAAACAAATAGGCAGAAAGGAAAATAGCATTGTGTAAGAAAAGGATCTTATGTGGTAAATTTTCTCCTGAAACAGAATGATTATTTAAGAAAGTAATAGGCAGGAAAATTTAGAACATTTAGAATGTTTTCAATTGTCTGTGCTGGACTGAATACAGTTCATAAAATTATTATTGAAAGAATTTACATATAATCCAGATGACTATCCAGTACTGCCCTTAAAATCTTTTGACTTGTCATCTTGTTAAAGAAATGTTTTCAGCCTGTAATATTTGACAAACCTTCCAAAATAAAAAGTCTAAATTTGTTCTTTTTGAAATATCAAGACCATTGAAAATCTGAGAAAGACATATTAAACTTACTCAATGTACCAAAAATGTATAGAAAATATTGTCAATTATGAAATAATTTTATATAGATTATATTTGTATGTATATTCCAATATATGAAAAATTAGTCTGTCTTAATATATATTATCATTAATAATTTTAATTCATCACAAAAAGTATGTTTTGTAACTGACTGAGTTTAAAGTTTATCCTTCAAGAGAAATTATTAAAAAAGAATGAGGAATTCTCTCCAATTCAAATTTTTGGTGTCTTTGATAATTAAATAGCATCGGGCTAAAGGCAAACTTCTAAGATTTTAATTAGAAAACTAACCTGTCTGTAAGTGTTCTTAACCTAACTTCAAATGGAACAAAAATCAGTTACATGGAACTCAGCTGGTTTGTTATGTTTTTTTGTTTTTAACATTGCTGATTCTTTCTGTGTTCTGTTTTCCAGAAGTCAAGAAAACCATTTTCTGTCTTTTGAGCTTCAGGAATGTATATACTTATAGGCAGAATGTGAAACATTTGTTTTTCCTCTCTCCTTGATTTCTCTTGAATTTGAAAGCCATCTGTAAGTATTCCTAATTTCTGACAATACAATTATTTGCATAAGTTCAATAAGAATATATTCGGTTCTATAGGATATTATAAAAACACTGGTATTTTACCAAGGCTTTGACTGGAATAGCATTTTCAGAGGTGTCCAGACTGCCTTAAGGAATTAAAGTTGAGTTTATAAGGCCAATAAAAGATAAGTTCATTGAAAAAACTGGAAAGATACCCATCAATAACATTTCCTGGTCTGTATTAAATAAAGAATGTCACTTTTTGACAGGTCTGGGAACCAAAATTTGCTTGGGGATCTCAAAAGACAAAGAATTTATCCAATGCATGTAGGTATCTAATTACACATATGAAATCTGGGCTCATGGAAGGCTTTCAACTCTAACCTGAGATTCCTTATAAAAAGTTTCAGCAAAGGCAATTTTAAAGGGAAGAAAGGCCTAGGTAACTAACAATTATTTTGATGCACTTTATGCAAATGATCACACCCAGTATACTGAAAGTACAGCTTATTTTGGCAATTGAATTAGTTCTGCTATCATTTGTTTTTAGTAAGGTGAGAAATTAGAAAGAGAAAAGTAGTTCAAAGAAAAAAAAGAAACTGTAGCCCACCTGTATTAGATTCCAGCCTTGTCTGCAATGCCAGCTCATAAAATGAGACATAGCTGTTTTACTAAACTGATCTGTTCAATTGGGACTAAGAGACGGGCCAAAGAATAAAAAGCTATATACAGTAATTATATTTACTCTGAAGACTTAAGTGTCAACAGAGGTCACCTGTTGGTCACACTGAAAACAATTGTGTATTATTAAACGTTATCTGTTTTGTCTATATAGATACATTGAGAAAAAAAAACTGGAACTTGAATGAGAATTTCCCAGTAAATGATGTGAATGTAACATGGCCTCATAAAAGGCCCAATATTCAACTGATGTGCAAGAATATTCACTTGAATTGTCCAGAACTTTGGATCAGTTCCATAGGAACTCTTAAACCTAGGTATTACTTTAAAAACTGTGCTAAGTCTGTAGATAAGAATACTAATGTTCTCACTGTGAATTTCCAGGTGAATCTTAGCCTTGAAATCCAGAACTTGCTGATATTTATACTTAACTGCTAAATGGTTTCGTTCTCTTCTACTGAACGCAACCTTGACTATGGCCTTGTCAGTATAACAAAGCCAGAGAGCCGCAAACATATCCAAGGTGGCTGCAGGTCAGGCAGAAGCCACATAAAAGCCCTGAGAATTTCTGTGAAAGACTAAATGAAACATACAAACTGGCCAACCATTATATGAAATTAGTAAGGGAGGAGAGAAAGGGTCAATTGAGTAAAAATCAGCCAACCAAAAGCCTTTAAGCTGCTAAAGGAAAAACTATGAACAGCCCTGGTGTCAGGCCTCCCTGACCTGGCCAAGCCCTTTTGAACTATGCATATTAGAGAGAAATAGAACAGCTGAGGAAGTGCTCAACCCAAATGTATTATCCTTGGCAAGACCAGTTGCTTATCTCTCTAAGCAACTTGCCAAGGGCCCGAAGAGATGGCCTCCATACCTAAGAACACATGTAGCCCCTGCCATACTACTGCTGGAGGCTGATAAATTCACTTTGGAACAAAACTTAAGAGTCCAAGTACCATATGAAATGGTCACTGTTATGAACACCAAGGGTATCATTGGTTGATCAACTCATGCTTCACCAAATACCAAAGCTTTCTGTATGAAAATCAGAGGTTGGTTATAGAGGTTGCATATATGAGGCCATACACTTAGGAAAGAAGCAAAAAGAGAATTAAGAGACTTCTTGAGAGACACTTTTACATTCCCCTACGTGCATTTGCTTGATTGTAAGCAAGGAAAAAAATCAATGAAGAAAACACAAACTCTTTTTACAGGATAGCAACTATAAAAAGGAAAGTGGTGGATGCTGAGGGGAAATGGATAAAACTACTGATCAAATTGGATTTGGCAGTTACATGAGACCTTCAGTCCTCCTGCCTGTTCCTGTTCTTTGAAAGGTGGTATCTGTGCTTCTCTGCTCAGTGAATGTGCAGCATTTGTTGAACACAGCTTCCATTTCCCCAGCCTAGATGATGTCATAGAAAATAAACCCCTGATATTACCAGGACCTGAAAACCTACAGGGAGAACAATGTGGAGGGATATATTCTCTGACTGTTACTTTAGTTCTTTGAATTTGCTTTTATCAGATAAACATTTCATTTTTTAATGAGTCATAAATTTGTAAGGAAAAGCTAAAATTAAACTCCCTTTAGAATTATTGTAGGAATCCAGCAATATACAAAAATTGAAAGAAATAGATCTTGATCTTTAAAAACTTTCTTTACAACAAATGGTGCTGGCACAACTAGATAAACACATGTAAAAGACTGAAACTCAATGCACAACTTTCACCACTTACAAAAATTGATGCAAGATGGAAAAGAGACTTAAATATAAGACACAAAATGATAAAAATCTTGGAAGGAACTGTGGGGAAAACTCTTGACGATGTTGGACTGGGGAATGATTTTATGCACAAAGACTTCAGCAGTCATTGCAACAACAAAACACAAAGACAACTTCAGAACAGGAAAAGATATTTCTAATGTATGTATCTGACAAAGGGTTGATAACTAGAATCTACAGAGAACTCATATTAATCAACACAACATAAACAATCCCATCTACCGCTGGGCAAGAGATATGAACGGAACCTTCTCTGATGATGACAAATGCCTAACATTTGAAAAAAATGCTCATCATCCCTGATCATCAGAGAAATATAAATCAAAACCACCCTGAGACATCACCTAACCCTAGTGAGAAGGGCCCACATCAGAAAGTCTCAAAGCTGCAGATGCCGGTGTGGATGTTGAAAGAAGGAAACACTTTTACACTGCTGTTGTGACTGCAAACTAATAAAACCTTTGTGGAAAATAGTATGGAGAATCCTCAAAGAACTCAAACTAGACCTCCCAGTTGATCCTGCAATCCCATTACTAGGCATCTACCCAAAAGAAAAAAACATCCTTTTATCATAAAGACATTTGCACTAGACTGTTCACTGCAGCTCAATTTACAATCACCAACATATGCAAACAACCTAAATGCCCAAACACACAGGAATGGATTAAGAAGCTGTGGTACATGTATACCATGGAATATTATGCAGCCATAGTATTCTTTTGTATTAATTAATTATTATATTAATCTTTTGTATTAACCTGGATTGAGTTGGAACACATTCTTCTTAGTAAAGCCTCACAAGAATGGGGAAGCAAGAATCCAATGTACTCAATTCTCATATGAAGGGAGTAGATGACCTAATACAAGGTGGAGGTGCTTTAAATTAAGTAGGCAAAGTGAAAAAGATACTTCCTGATACGCTGTGCTCTTCTGTTTCACATCTAAGGAGTTACTCTACTGGGTGCCTTGTTGGAATGATTATAAAAACATGTTTCTGACAGTGTCTCAGAAGTTGAAGGATACCACCTTATTGGACAGAATTTCTATTGTTTCAAATCTAATGTTTAAACAAATAATATTTCAAGATTAAAGTCAAAAATTCTTTTACAATGAAATGCAAACAATTTAATGTCTCAGGCTATATGAAGCCCTTGTACTTGTGGCATGAGCCAAGGCCCACATGGTCCTTGAGACCTCCTCCATGCTGCATACTAGGGGCTACTGGTATAAGATTCCTCAGGCACTGGCAGCTACTTTATCTGGCAGGTTCACTATAAATTCATGTTGCATGTCTTTAAAATTTTCAAAGTTAGTTTTTGAAAACATTATAAATGCACAGGCTGATTTCATTTTTTTTTTTTTGTGAGTATGCTTACTTCCCATGTTATGTTTAAAAATAAAAGTTACTTTGTGCAGACACGGGAAAGAGATCTGAAGAAATCCAAGACTCTTCAAATCAATATTCCAGTGATTTTAGTCGTAGTTGAAAAACACTTTATAGGTTACTTGTCCTTTCACTATGGTGTATGCACAAAATAAAGCCAATGGCAACACACCTTCTTCTACTCACTCTTCACAAAACAGTTACATTTCTTTAAGGATGACTTGATCAGTTATAGTTTAAAATTTTTCATAAAGAACATCTTTGTTGTTGTTGAAAATTGAAGTCAACATAATTAAAATCACCAAGTCATAGGGTCCACTTTAAAATGTACTTGTAACAAAAAAAAGCTACATTTTGAATCATTTTAGCTTTCATAATTTAGGAATCTTGCCAGATGATTATGAAGACAGTTGAAAAGTCCAGTAAATTACTTACTGGAATTAATACAATTTGCATGAAAATATCTTGCTAAAAAGTTTAGAGACCACAGTGAAAGCCAGCAAGAGCCTACACATATTTGAAAGTGGGAAAATTTTATCAGTTAGAGAAAATACATGGCTAATTTTGAATATTTGATTTCTGAAACAGAAAATGCCACAGATAACCTTGAGTCTAGGCAAACACTTAAAACCACATATGGTACTAATGTTCTGTACCTTTCAAAAAGTGCAGGACTTTAGTCCTCTTGGTGTCTTTCTGCTGGCCCTGTGTCATACGATGGCAATGATGATGACGCCAGGGCCATTTGATGTTATCTCTCCAGGAACGTCCTTCATAGCACTTGTCCAAAGGACCGATTTCATCTAGTAAGGAAGGGAAATTTTCAATTACTTTAGAATATATAAATGTTAACATTTTATGGAAATCCCCATTAAACAGATCAACAGACAGCATGTAAACAATTAACAGGAATGGAAATACTGAGTTCTTTGAAAATGAGACTATATACAAGAAACTTAAGTTTTAGATTTTTACCAAAGTCTGAAAGTACTCTGCATTGTAACCCACTGAACTACATAAGGGTCTCGAATCACAGATTTTTAAAGGATATACCCTTATCATGGAGCAGGACAGTGGGAGGGTCTGTAAAATCAGCTGAAATACCACAATCTTGGCAAAACTTCAGAATTACAATTGTAGATTACAATTCTTTGGAGTTCCTTTGATCTTGCCTGGATACACTTCTGAATCTATCTAGTGCAACAAATAGTTATATATTAAAATGATTCCCTTCAATAAATATTAAAAATTACTCCATAAGGCCATTTTTAATGTGAACACCATTCAAAAGATAAGAAAACCAGGGTGAATTTGAGGAATTTAACTATGTTCATCTTTAACAGTTTTCTTTTTTTAAATCTATGTCTTCCGTGCCTCAATACAATGGACAGTAAATCTAATATATAGCCACCTCCCCCGCCTAGCATCCCTGGCACTCGTGTGGTCTCTCTTCATCTCTCTTACTCGATGACACCATAGGGAAGCTACTCTCATCTTTCCACTGAAGTATTTTCTTAGGCCAGGGACCTGGACATTTTCTAGGCCTCTTCTTCATCCCTCATTACCATCATACCCAACAGGGTCCTTGGATACATTTCTGAATGTGAAGCATTAGCCCTTTTCTAGTTCCACTTCACCTTTCAAAAACTCACCATCCCTTAACAAATTTTCAGAGGTTTTCTTTTTAACTTTAATAATATTTTAATAATTTTCCTTTGGAAATTATGTGTACGGCCATGATTAACTCCTTAACTTATGGTTATGATTGCAAAGCACCTATTACAAACACTCAGGAATCTTGGATAATGAAAAAATATGCCATACACAGCAGTTCTCAACGTTTGTGGTCATGACCCCTTTGTTCAATTTGTAACAACGTGGCCTTTAGGAAGGTTGAGAACCACCGCCATAAAGAGAGGGACAAGATGGCTGACCAGATACACTAATGCTGGATCATCTGAGAAAGTATTTTAGATAAAAAAGAAAGAATCAATCACAGATTGGGTATAATTTCTATAGAAAAGCATCAGAACCTATAGATGATTCCATGACAAAGTTTCAGAGTAGAACACAAAGGAGGAAGACATCCTAGTGTACAGTGAGAAGGGTAGAGAGAGCAATTTCTTCTCTTTCCCCCACATCTCTGGCAGTTGATGGGCTCTGTACCTGCTGGAGAGACTTTCTCCCCACATGAGCACACAGGCTGCTGCCACCAGTGAGCTGGGAACTGCTTGTGGACAGGTCATGGGCCTCCCAACCCACAGAGAGCACTTTCTGCCCCCAGAGACTCAAAAGGGGATGGCAGGTGCCATACTGCTTCTCTACCTAACTTGGGCAATTGTCCTTCTCAGAGCTCTTCAATTCTTCAGGTTTTGTTCTGTTTATTTCCACACACAGATTTCTCCAGCCCAGACTGTGAAATCCACAGGGTTCTAGGTGATTTGCTTGACTCCAGAACACGGACCTTCTGCCCAGGGTGGGCATCTATTTGTACTCATGCAAACAGACTCTTTTCCTGCCCTTCTCACACATGTCACTGCCAAGAGCAACCCAAAGGCAACTCAACACCAGCCCGTTGTCTCAGAGACATGCCCATAAACAAGCACTAACAGTCAGTAAGTTCTTCAAAAGGACACTTGCAACATGAATGTTTATAGCACCACAGTCCACAACTGGAAAGATGTCAAAACAACCCAAGTGCCTATCAATTTATCAGTGGATAAATAAAATATGATATATGTGTACTATAGAGTAGTGATCATTCATTAAAAAAATGGTGATCATCTATGTTTTTTAATAACCTGGGTAAAACTGGAGGCCATTCCATGTGGTATATCACAAGATTGGGAAAAACAGCACATATACTTCACACTAAATTGCAACTAGTAGATCGATAGTTATGTGCACATCTGGAACTAAATAGAAATCAGTAGGAGGGAGGGGAAAAAGACGTTGAGTAAATTCAACCTAACTGGTCTAATGCACACATTCTGGGTGAAGGGCACACTTACAACTTTGACTTAAAATGTATAAAAGCAAATTATGTAACTAAAACATGTGTACCCCTGTAATATAGTGAAATAATAAAAAAGACCTAATACAGGTTCAAATGTAACATACTAAAATTTGTAGCAATGTCAAAATGAAAGCTGACAAAATGCTGACTCTGCATCCTTTAAGCACTCAGCTCTCCCTCACTTACTCCCTTAGTCCTGCCACCTCTGCTTCCTACAATGCTTTAGAAACTCCGGCCGTTCCACTGGCTGCCTCCTTCTCAGCTGACTTGCTTCTTCCTCAGTAGGCCTCCCTTCCTCTGTGATCCAGTCTAAGTACCGTCCCTGCTCATACTTTCTACTTTCAGAAAATTATTTCCCTCGCACACCCCATCGGTCACCATGCAGCTTGGTGATTTGTTCTCTTAAATGGTTGACTTGCCTTCTTTTTAGTTCAATTTTCTAATTATGGAGGATTTGCCATTTTAAATTGCTGATCTACATTGATTTGTATTTTGATATTTGTTCTTTAGATAGTACATTTATTTTTACTTTCTATGTAATTACTAGAGGATTTATTTTACCTTGCCAAACTTCAGTCGGAGGATTATTTATATACTTAAATTATTCTAGTGAAGAAAATAATGCTCAGTTCCAGGCTACTGCCTAGCATTTCATGGGGTAAAAAAAAGAACACAGCCCTAAACCAAAAGTTCACTGATTGTTTGGTCATGTGTTGGCATCAAAGCCTTCCTTTTCTTTTGCAGACAGATTCTCACTATGATGCCCTGGTCAGAGTGCTGCGGCGTCACAGCTCATAATAACCTTAAAGCCCTAAAGTCTTAGACTTAAACCATTCTCTTGCCTCAGCCTCCCAAGTAGCTGGGACTATACGCACCCGCCACAATGCCGGGTATTTTTTTGCTGCAGATGTCATTGTTTAGCTGTCCAGGGCTGGGCTCGAATCCACCAGCCCTGGCGTCTGTGGCTGACGCCATAACCACTGTGCTACAGGCGCCGAGCCAAACGTATGGGAGGGGGCACCTGAATTTGACTTCCTATTTTTTACAGTAACAATAATGCTTTTGATGACTTGCTCATCAGAAAAATTACAGTGTCCCAAGCACAACTGGAAAAATAAGGGATTACTATGCTGTTTGTTGCTTTTCCTTATAAAAATTATTGTTTTCAGATACAGACCTTCTGTCACCCTCTTTGCTAACTGTCCATACGACATGGTGGGTTTCCCTGAGCATGGTTTATACAAAGAGAAAAAAAATCCATTGGGTTATTGTTCTCCTAAACACTAAAATTCACCACATAGGAGTTACAGAGCCTCAGAGTTTCAAATAACTGCTGAAAACAGAGTTCCAGAAAGAGCTATAATTTCTCATGGGACATTAAACATCAGTGACTTCATTGATTCAGCACTTGCATAAATTCTCTGTGGCAAGGGGTAAGACTTGTAAAATATTTACATGGAATGGCACTTTTCTTTCCTTAAAAAAGGCTCAGAGTAGGTAATGAGGTAAAAGATATTCTGACATATGTAGTACATTCATAATTCACTTTCTTTTTCTTTTTTTCTTTCAGATTAATACTATAGTACAAATGATTAGGTTACAGTGTTTCCATTAGTTAGGTAAAGTCCCTGTTGTAGTTGTGTTCTACACCCGAAAGGAGTGCCATATACCTTTATGTTGTGCCTGTTAGTTGGGGGAGTATAAGTCACTGAATTTCAGTTCTTACTATTTGCAAGTATGGACATCTGTTTGAAGCATGGTTCATGGTTCTCTTATATAGTTATGTTTTTTCCTTTTTGTTCTTTGGAGACAGAGTCTCGCTCTGTCTCCGTGAGTAGAGTGCTGTGGCATCATAGCTCACAGCAACCTCAAACTCCGGGACTCAAACCATCATCCTGCTTCAGTCTCCCAAGTAACTGGGACTATAGGCATGTGCCACCATGCCTGGCTAGTTTTTTCCATTTTTAGTGGCAATTATGTCTTCTTCTTGCTCAGCCTATTCTTGAACTTCAAGCTCAACCGATCCACCAACCTCAGCCTACCAGAGTGCTAGGATTACAGGTGTGAGCCACTGCACCTGGCCTTGTATAGATTTTACGTGGCCTCATGATATTACATGGGACCTTCACCAGAATCAAGATTTAATAACTATATACAAAAATGCCCAGAAACAAATTCTAGGATAGATCTGTCTCTATGTGTCCACCTGCATCAAGGTGTTTTCTAGGAAAAATAGATCAACACCAATGGATGCCAATACTGCACTGATGAGAGAGCTGTCTTCTCTCTTAGCAGTATCTTGTTTACATTACCTATTATTTAAAATATAAGTTGTTACTTATTCTAAAATATATCAAGAAATAATCAAAAAGATTTCTGCTAATGAACAGTATTAAAATAAAATTTCAAAATTGATATTACATATCTGTGCATATATACATATAAGTATATGTTTCAAAATTATGTGTACATATGAGTATACATATATAAATGGGAATAATCAATGAAAAATGTAGGAAAACTATTTCTTTAGGTAGAATATTGTCCATACTAATCACTTTCTCTTACATAGAAATAAATATTAAGTCCTTCATAAGGCATTCTAATTTAAATCTACTTTTAACTCTTCTATAGAAAACGTATTAACCCCAAAGCAGACCAGGTAATGAGATGCACATATGAAGTAACATCAGTTTATTTCCATGTGTAACTCATATAAAACTACAAATATGTAGCTGATTATAATTGCAATAGAAAAAAAATTCACATTTAAACATATCTCCCCTTAGGTTGAAGAACAAATAAATTGATTTCCTTTCTTTTTGTAAAAATGCTGTATTTAAAATTATTCTCTTGAAACAATGAACATTTCATACTATGGGAAGTCTTATAAGCTTCAGTAGGAGTTTTTTTAACTCAAAAATGTGATAATGGTAGAAGTGTTTTATGTTAATTTGAAGTAAGGTGCATATGCTAAAAGCCCTTAGGATTTCATTTATTCATTCAAGTTCATTTATCATTAAATCCAAGTTCTAGAAATTGAACCAAATAAACCACACCATAATCAAGTCTAACAACTCATAAGCAAGAACTCTTAAGGAATATTTTTGTTCACTAAGAACAAAGTTGAGTATCCCTTATCCAAAAGTGTGGGTCCAGGAATGTTTCAGATTTTGGATTTTCTCAGATTTGGAAAACCTGCATTATGTACACTTCCTGGCAGAGCATCCCAAATTCAAACACCTGAAATCCAAAATGCTCCAGTGACCATTTCTTCTGAACACCTGTTGGCATTCAAAATGTTTCAGACCTTGGAGCACTTTGGATTTCAGATTTGGGATGTTCAATCTGAACTAAGAGAATGTATATTTAGAGTGACATTTTTAAAGCACTACAAAATTATTTCCTTGTGAATATGTGTAATGAGCATTTTCTTTACTCAAGGAAAGGAATGGCTATCCCTTTATAGTGTTTCTGGTGACACTGTTAACTAGATCATTATATTCTAACCTCAGTAGTTTCAAGAAAGGTAAGTGAAATCCAAAAGTATCATAAATGTATTTACCTTCAATGAAAGGCGCATAGATATACATGGGAGGAGTACGCTTAACCGTTGGTGTTTCCCTGCGAGTAAAGGCGTTTGCCTGGCAGACCTGTGCCAGGGTCCGGCCACTGTATTGAAATTTGTACCAGGCGAGAAATCTGGCTTTAGGTGCCTGTTCCAGTCTATACGGGAAAGAAAGGACATAAGTTAGATGTGAGGGCTTAAAGAAACTTTAAAACTACATAGTTTAATTAGATAATATCTCAAAAACCATGCCACCTAAGCTTTCTCATGAGAAAAGAACATTACAAATACTCCTAAACAGACAGTTTTATGACAGGAATAATGTGAGTAAATTTACATTCGTGGATACACAAATGAGATGTCTTTCTCAACCTAAGCAAAGGACCAGAGGTTGTCACTGTTTATCAAAGGTTATTTATTTGTATTAGATTAAAACATTTCCATATATACCCACTTGAATTCTTCCTGCCAGCTGTACATGCTAAGTAGCAGTCCATTACAATTACTGTTCCTTAATACTTAAGTCTATTTCTTCTGGGGAAAAAAAAACCTAACTTGGGAATTGGCTCCATCCACTGATTCTTCAAGAACACAACACACAGTTGCTCTGCAGAGAAGCAACTGATGCAACTGGAGAATGCAAGATCCTGTCTTGTTAGCACAATTCTACTTTTTAAACCCTGGGTTCACAATAAAATTCAAATTTCCTTGAGGCCAAATATATCCAGACTTTTGTAAAAGCTTATGTTCAGTAAATAAGACAATCTTTTTGGAATAAAATGGACATTATTTTGTTTTCATTATCTAATCAAGAGCTTACTAAACAAAGACAGTCTCAGAACTCTTGTACAATTCATTAAATAAGACTTCAGTTGGTAACACAAGAATATGGAGAGCTCTTTCAAAATTTTCCTATTGTTTGCCCAAAGAGAGTGATTGCTTAAAGAGCTCTTTACCATTTCAAGTATTACTAGACCTTCAGTAGGATTTTTTAGAAATCTTCTGCAATGAAAGCTATGGAATTCCAGGTGAGTCTAAATGTCATAAATACAAGAAGGGATCCTCCATCAACTCTATTCACCTGGACAAACAGCATATCAGAAGTAATTGATAAACGAAGAACCCGTACACTCTGGCTTTCCTGGCTTGTATCTATTCATGGAGAGTAATAGAGGTGTTTCCTACTTTTCAAAGGAAACAAAGGTGATGCTACAGAGAAGTGCAATTTGCCAATGGTCAGTGCTTCCAATCGTGCGTTGAAAAGTCTCCCATGAGAATGCTGGAACTGCAGAAATGTAGACTAGTTACAAGACTCCCTTTGTAACATCAAAATCACTAGAGACATCTATCATTTCACTTTGGGATTATAAAAATAACTAAAAATGACTAACCTTTATAAAAAGTTTAAAGGCCTTGAGGAAGATGTGCATATCAATGATGCATCAAAATGGAATTCATACATAAGAAGTACATGACCATTTGAATTTTTTAAATCTTGCCATTATAAATCAAGTATCATTAATAATTTTTATGGAGTATAGAAGAATATTTAAAAATCCACTTATCTGACTCAGCTCCCTTAGGACAGTGGTTATGGTGCTGGCCACCTGCGCTGAGGTTGGTAGGTTTGAACCCAGCCTGGGTCAGCTAAACAACAATGACAACTGCAACAAAAAAATAGCCAGGCATTGTGCAGGCACCTGTAGTCCCAGTTACATGGGAGGATGAGGCAAGAAAATCACCTAAGCCCAGGAGTTTGAGGTTGCTATGAGCTGTGATGCCACGGCACTCCACCGAGGGCAACATAAAGAGACTCGGTTTCAATTTAAATAAAAATCCACTTACTTACTAAAGTTAATTATACATTTAACTAATACAAGTATTTCCACAGAGCTCTCCATGAAGCCACCAGTGACACCAACACACATGGGATTACTCCGGCCCTACAATGCCAAGTTTAAGAGATAGTTTAATGTTAAGCTACAAGACTGTTGTGTTAATCTCTAGTTCAAATGACAATAAGAACAGTTTAGGCAATAAGAAAAATACAAAGAGGATCCTATCTGCTGTTAATAAAACTTAGCAGTATAACATCCTGGATATGTTTACAAACACTTGGAGCCACACTACCTGGGTTTGAATTCTACATCCACCACTTACTACCTTAGGGCATGTTTCATAGCTCTTCTGTTCCTCATTCTCTCCATATGGAAAAGTTTGATATAAACCTTAAAACAATCCTTGTACAGCCCTTAGAATTCCATTACATACCCAATCACAAAAAGCAGCTTTATTATATTCTCATTCCACTACTATCAACAGAAAGATTTGTTTATTTAATGACTTCAATCTGCAAGCCTCTATAATTTTCTGGAAAAAAAATCATTTTTCCCTTTTATCTAAAACAAAACAAAAACCACTGATCTGATTCAAAGAGCTCTGTAGACAAAATACATTTGCCTTTTCTTTGTTATCTATACTGTTTTACATAGCTTTGTTACATAATACAATGCTACACAAAGTTTGAAATGTTAAAAGGGCTGTTGTTAACCATTATATCAATGGCTTGCAGGATCAAATTGGTTTACTTTTACACTGGAGTCCATGGTACATTAGCAAAAATAATGAAGGAGAATAATGCTAACATATCTCAGAAACTCTTGCTAGAACAATGTAAGAAGAGGACAACACAGTGGTGGAAAGTGTGGGCTTTAGAGTCACAGGGCTGGGCCTCCGTCTCTGCTCAGTGCCTGGCTGCTGTGTTCTTCTGCAGGCACCTGCCTATAAGCACCAGCTGCCTTGCCTGGGCTGAGAAATAAATGAATCATTGTAATAGAAACCAATCAATTCTGTGTCTCACAACAAGCAATGCTCAATGTATGTTAGCATTTGTCAATCCTTTCTAAAAGAATTATTGCTACTATTACCATTATTGCACAGCAAAAGCTGCTGTCATCTGTCTTACATTTGTGCCATAAGTGTCATTTACTACCTTTATAGAAAACAGGCTACTCTGGAATTGAGCAGAAATTGGTCATAGCTACCAGGAGAAATTATCAACTTGTCAAAGAATTATCAGATCAGTGTAACTGAATCAAATGGATTCAACGAGTTATGTGTTACATTTCTCCTTCAAAAGAAATATGGATGAGTGGTCTCCAAAATATGGGTTATTTTAATTTTACAAAGGAGTAATTTGTGCCAGCTGATAACTCACTTTCAAAATACCAAACTGTGTTATGTTATCAAACTAAGAATAATGGTGATAATTATAATGAAGATAATCTCTATGAACCACTAAAAATAATTCTGCTTTGTATGTTTTATCCTCATTTGATTTTCAGAACAATCTTATCAGGAAGATATTATGGTTATCACCAAAGATGGATGATGAAATTGGAGCTCACAGAAGCTGAGCCACTTACGACAGTCACACAGCTAGTGTGTGGTAGAACAGCCTTAGCCCCAAGCCCAGAGCAAAGACCTTAAAGACAAATGATTTAGACACAAAGCTGGGTAGAATGGAGTGATAGAAAACTGCAGAAATGGATAAAAGAAGGATAAGCAAACTACATGTAAACATGTGTCGTTGAAGAGAAGTATGAAAGGAGATAGGACATAGCTAAAGATGGATAGTTAGTCAAAGGAATCTGTTTGTTTGTAAAAAATCAAGACATGAACATTTTTATTGGGCAAGGAAGCCAAATACATGCAATGGAGCGTAAAAACTTTATTCTATAAAGCAGGATTCTTTATGAGGCACGAAATGAGGGATCAAGGCATAGAAATCGCTATCTCGGGCAGTGCCTGTGGCTCAAGGAGTAGGGCGACGGTCCCATATGCCAGAGGTGGCGGGTTCAAACCCAGCCCTGGCCAAAATTAAAAAAAAAAAAAAAGAAAGAAATCGCTATCTCCTCTTTGTGACAGGAGATGAGGGGAAGAATGAAAGCTAGTTGGAGAGGAGGAATGATGCTCAGGTCAGGGAAAAAGGGGAGAAAGAGAAGTTGCACAACACTGACAACACTCATGACCCACAGCTCCTACCATCAGTGACCCACACGATGGACGGCATCAGAGGAGAGTGGCAGGGGGGACTAGGAACTCAAGCTGACTGTGGACATCTGGAATGGCAAAGGAAGTAAAAAGACTGCTTGACTGTCCAGTTCCACTGAGGATCTGGCTTATGCTGTGAATTACTTATCTGTAATAGCACTAATCCTCAGAATTGTGTTAGGTTCTGTTACAAAGAATACTTTGCCTGTGTTGCCATCACTGTGCTGCTTAAGGTGGAACTGGTAGCACAGGTACAGAAGGGGTACAGTCAGCACAAAGACTCATCCGGGACCAACAGACTGGGAAGGTCAATGTGAAGACAGGTCTCGGCATGAGAAAGGACAGTTCTGACAATGTAGCCAGGAGGCCAGATGACAGGCCTCAGGCTGGTTTTGGAAAGAAGTTAAGCCAAGAAGGAGCTGACAAGATCATCTAAACGGAAGCTAAGCTGAGTGACAGAGAGAAAAAAGGTAGAAGGTGCAGGGCAGTGTGGTAGTGGTGGGAGGAAAGTGGTTTGAGTCAGGAAGTGGACTTCTGGACAGCTGCAGAGTGACTCAGGTCTGAATGGCTGAGTATAAGACAGGGCTTTAGGCCACAAAAATGGACATGGAAGGGACTGCAGACAAAGGAAATAAGGCACAGAGTAGAAGAGAGAACCCAAGGACACCAGGGTGGATGAACCTAATATACTATCCATGTTACCGTCTCTAAATCAGTAGAGGCTACCAAGGACAATACCACACTACATTTCTAAAATTACCTGAAAAAGATATGTTGCTCCACACACTGCTTCCAGAACCTTTTGGCTGCCTGGGGACTTGGCATTTGAAATGTAATGGTGCCATCAAATTTGTTCTTCTGGAATAAATACACAAAATCTATCAGCATATTCCCTTAAAAGGCAATGAGAAGCTACTGAGAAACATGGATTTAGATGGCTCTATAAAAAGTCTTTCTTCTTGAAAAAGGTAAATATTGTATATCTAATGTACTCATACAAAATGGACTTTTCAGAGATTGATACACCATTTTCTATGAAAATCAAGTAGAAGTTATTCAACATCAACCAACCGACCAACTTCAGTGTCCACTAAATTCCTTTTATTGCATTCCTATTCATCTCCACCACTGAATTAATTTAACAACAAAAACCTATTGTTCCTTCCTACTGTGTGCTAAGATTTGTGACTTTTTCTGTGCATGTCTCTGTGTGTGTTTTTTTAGTAGCAAAAATATGCATATGCAGGCTGATCTTCAAAAAGACTGTCTTTTTTATAATGGAATAGAGAATAGTTCATTTTCTTAAAATTTTAGTGGGAAAGAATTTATTTAGCTCTAGGCTGTAAAGTAGCAAAGTGACGCAAGCGATTAGATATGCCAACGGTGATGAACGATTGCTTACCTCTTCGAGCCTCAGTCTCAGTAAAAACTCACTGCCCTTACAGGAGACCTTTGCGATGTTACCCCAGTCAAAGCGACAGAACGTCAGCTCTTCTTTATAGATGAACACGCCATTGCCAGACACACCCAGCTTGATGTTCTGCAAAGAATAACCGAATTAACCATAATTATAGCTGTCAAAGTTATATAATCAAGAAGCTAAAGAGCTCTCTCAAAGAAAGAATGGCAACTTAATGCTTTTGTATTTAAATTACAGTAATAGTACACACATTAATAGAAACTGTAAGACATAGGCACATCTGAAATCTATTTATCTTAAGAACTCAGCTTTGATTTGCCAAACAGTTATTGCAACATGAATATAGGACTCAATATTCTTTCTGTTTGTTCATTTTTTGTTTTGAGACAGAGTCCCCTGGTGTCAGAGTTTATAGCAACCTCAAACTCTTCGGCGCAAGCAATGATCTTGCCTCAGCTTCCCAACTAGCTGGGACTACAGGCGTCCACCAGGAGACCTGGCCATTTTTAGAGACAGGGTCTTACTCTTCCTCTGGCTGGCCTTGAACCCATGAGCTCAGGCAATCCACCCACCTCAGCCTCCCAGAGTGCTAAGGTTAGAGGCATGAGACACCACGCCTGGCCCTAGGACACAATATTCTTCAAAAGCCATAAGACATATGTTCTCCAGCTCTGAACAATAACAAGGAAGAAAGGAAACAACTGTATCAACTATCCTGAAGGTAAAGAAAATAAAATACGCTTTCCGGAAGGCTATTCAAGGCATTAGGAATGATCTGTTGGTCCACCCTAAGATGCACTCTACCATCTTATTTGAGGCCAATTTAATTCAGATAAATCACCCTGAAGTATTTATTTATTCAGATAAATAAATTATGTGAATTTTATTTAATTCAGATAAAGCTGTTGAAATGATGTCAGTAGTTCACAAAGCACAAATCCACCGCAGAAAATTGCACTCAAATCTCTGAAATCTTTCAAGAACTTTTTCAATAAGTCAGAGTGCTGACATTTACTTCTCATCAAGCATTCCTTTGACTGGCATACTTTAAAAGACTATTATTGAAGCTCTTCGTAGTTTTCTTTCCCCCAGAGCTTTCATTTAAAATAGATGATAATTGAGAATAACAAAGAGCCTAAAGAGCTTTTAGAAAACTAAATCAATGGACAGCCAAAGTGACTAATTGACTCCTCACATTTCAAGTAGTGCTAAGGGTCTAAGATGCACAATCTATAAAGTATACAAATCCCCATGGTCTTTAGGGGAGAACTGGATCTCATCCATGACATATAAAATCCCAATCTTAGGTGCACATCTGGAAGTAAAACTCAATAGAAACCCAGTAGATAGGAGGTGGGAAGATGGGTTAGGTGAGTTCACATTTAACTGGTATAATGCCCCTTTTTGAGATGCAGAACAGTTTTAACTTTGACTGAAGTGATCAAAAGCATATTAGGGGTAAATCATGTCTACCTCTATACTATTCCCAAACTGAAAAAAGAAATATCATGTCTACCCATTTAGTATTCCCAAACTAAAAAAAGAAATATAAAATTAAAGAATACTACCTAAAAGTATCCACATTCTTAAAAGTCAATAATAGGAAACAAGCTGTCAGAAAATCATGCTGAAACAAACACCATCTTCAGTCTACATGTCACTTCATAAAGCATAATATCTTGACTACCTTTACTAAGAAAAATTCAACAGAATTTACATGTCTAGAAAATACAAGGACAGGTCGAGGAAGTTAATGCCAATTGCTTTCTCTGCTGTGATACTTGAATAATTCATACAAACAAAACTATATTAGATCAACCCAAGCATGTTTTTAAAAATCTAGTCTATTATTTTACTCACCCTGTGCTTGCAGCCACAACTCTCTCTAGGAATAGAATAAAAAGGTGGAGTGAATCAGGTGCATGTGCCCAAGTAACTTTGCCAAAACCATCCCTGCCCACGTCCACAGGGAGCAAGGTGGAAGATTGCTCACGGTGTCATGTTCTCACCACAAGAGAGGAAGCAACCCAAGTGGAAACACTGCACAAGACATCTCCAGTCCAAAGGAATCTTTGGACAGGACAAGAAAGCCATTTTATCTGACTTAAAAATAAGGGCAATGCAGATTCAAGTAAATTGGTTGATTTTGGTATTGCTCTACAGCATGGTTTTAGGATTATTAACATTTGTGTGAATAGAAATTCAAGATAAGTGCCAGGGAGTAAAAGGGGAAAAGCATGTCTTAACCCCTCACATGTGAGTTCTGCCACCGGGCAGCAAAGGCAGAAAAGGAAAGTCTAAAAAGAAACACCTGCTCTGCCTTGCTCACCACCTCAGGACGCTGCCCCATGTGGATAACAGCGGGTCCCTTGATGGCTGGCTGCCAAATGTGTTTGGAAATTGCTCACAAGACATCATGGAGAAAAATGGAGGGGAGGTCAGAGTATTTTACACTCAGATTCCCTCCCTGCATGGTGGCATCACGCTGCCTGTGTTCCTCTGAAACTGGCTCCTGTCAAGACAACCATCTCCACACATCTGCCTTCTGGGTTCAGGTATGCAGTCTGCTCTGCCACCTTCAGACCTGGGGAGGTCAAAAGGGATGCTGTCACAGCCCGGGGGACCACAGACGGTGGTTTGTGCTGCTTTGTGGTTTGCTTTCACCTGTGTTAAGAGTCCTTTTATTCCAGATTCTTCTAATTATCCTAACATGAATGCACCAGTAAGAACTCCTCTAACATTGTATATTTTTTCTTCCATTCTTGAGATACTCTGCTAGAAAGAAAAAGTATCCAATGTACTCAGTACTATTACAAAGCCAATATATAACTAACCACACGTTCACACAAAAGATAAAACACAACTGTAGCCCACGATGAAGAAGGGGAGTGGGGAACAGTGAGGCTAGTGGAGGGAGGGTAATCACTGGGACCTCACCTATGATGCATATTACAAGGGTACATGTCAAATGTATTAAAAGTAGAGTAACAATGTCTTAACATAATAAGTAAGTGAGGTGAAGGCTATGTTAACCTCACATATGCTTGATGTAAGCATTCCAAATTGTATACAAAATTAGCACTTTGTATCCCAAAATGTATTCATGTACACTGTTATGATTTAATAAAACAATTGTTAAGAGGAAAAAAATATACTGTACAAATTGCCCTAGCTGAGAAGGGCAGATTAAAAAAGAACTCCTTTAACAGCAATAAATAAATAAATCTGAACTCAAGACAATAAAAAAGGATCAAATAGAAAAAGGAACAAAACTATAAAGTACATAAAAACTTCTTTTCAATTGCTATAGAGAGTCTGTTCAATAAGCCACAAACATCTTACTCATCAAATATTATCTAACAAATCAAATAGCTAACAAACACAATGGTGATTACTTTGAGTTTTTTAGTCTTCTGCTCTTAACTACAAAGCAAACACTGATATTATAACAGGGCCTATAACTTTTTAGCTTTCTTTCTAAGATATCACATTTAAAAACAAAATCTTGACGCTTTGTGACATTGTAATCTAAGAACTGGCTTCTCATGATCACGAGATGCAAGATTTGCTTGTGGCAAGCATAGTAGGGTTTAGAGGAGAAATGTGCTTGGGAGGTCTTTTGGGACCCATGAGTCATAGAAAGGAAATCTGTTTCAGTGGAAGCTTTCCTAGAGATTTCCTAAATCATGCAACCTGGGCTGCTAAACTGCACGTAGGTTTTGACAGAGTCCTTTCAAAGCTCACAACTGTGGGTTCCCTCAGTACATTCCACTGACTGTGGACACATTTCTCAAAACCAAATCCATCTTTCACCTGGGCTCCCATTCTCTTCCTTGACTCTCCCCACTATGTAATTACTTAAGCTAGAATCAGGAAATAGGTGACATTTGTCACTAGTAATAACCATAGTATGCATTTACAGATTTCATTTTCATTTCTTGATGAAGAGGGTTCACCTGTTCATAACTCTTATTATATCAAAGTGACTGTCACTAGAATATCTGTGTATCTATGCTCACAAAAATAGGTATATTATCGCCTAGTTTATTGTATGAAATGGCCTATGAAGTATTCTGTCATGTTTTTATGTTTCTCAATTCAAACTCCTTTTAAATATACAAATAAATATGTTTTCAATTTTTGTAATTATTTTTTCAGAAATTTGATCTTTAGGATTTTATTTTTCAGGAGTATGGCATTCAAAATCGTATCTTCTAGATCATGACCGGTGCTCCACCATTATTTTTGAATCCCTGATTTATTACCTCTCACATGAGACTGAGGTTCCTTCATCATGTGAGCCTGGGCCAGTGTACTTGAGATTTCACAAAATCCAAAACAGACCTATAGGAACGAGCCCAAGGCTAGGGCTCCTTCACAGCCCAGAAGCTTTTGGAAGCAGTCAGAACTGTGCCACCTCAGCCCTGTTAGGTTTACTAAGATCTGCTCCCTCTCCTAATACAAATGTGGAAGAGGGAACGGGGGCAGACACAGCACTTCTGCTAGCAGAAGCTGGGACTCAGTATAAACCAGGATAAGAGGTAAAAAAGGCTGCCAAGTTGTGCTTAGAATAACTACCCATGAAAAGGTATTCATTAAAAAGACTACTGAAAAGAAGAAGTAGGGGGAGAATAAATGATTCCTCCCATTACCAAAACCCCATGATTAACCGAAGAAATATTGGAAATCCTCAAGGGAAGGCCAACAGTCTTTTTCCAATAGTGAACTAGGCCATCCTTTCGTTATTTCCTTCTTTCCTCCCTCCCCCCCCTTCCTTCGCCTCCCTCTCTCCCTCCTTCCCTCCCTTCCTCCCTTCCTTCCTTTCTCTCTCTCTTCTTTTTTATGAATCTAGGCCATTCTAAAGCTAGAGCCCTGGGAAAACTTCAGTGAACACACTGGAGTGAAGTTACTTTCCATGACAATGACAGTACCTTGGCCTCATGCAGATGAACCCCATACATGGGCAGTCCCCTGGCGTGCTCTATGAACTGATAATCAGCTTCTGCTGAAGCTATGCCACTGAGAATAAAAAGAAACAATATTACGGTTGCTTTGAATACGTGCAAAAAAGAAGTGTTTAAAACAGAGCCAGGGGTGGCTAAGATTATATAGTTTGGAGTAGAGGATGTAACCCCAGGAAAGTTGGCAGAAGACCAGGAAATGGGAAAACAGACTCAACTCTCAACTCTAGCATTTTTCTCTTAAGATCATCGCATCTAGAGCAGCACCTGTGGCTTAGTGAGAAGGGCGCCGAACCCATATACCCAGGGTGGTGGGTTTGAACCCGGCCCCGACCAAACTGCAACAAAAAATAGCCAGACATTTTGGTGGGTGCCTGTAGTCCCTGCTACTCGGGAGGCTGAGGCAGGAGAATAGCCTAAGCCCTAAAGCTTTAGGTTGCTGTGAGCTGTGACACCATGGAACTCTACCAAAGGTGACAGAGTAAGACACAATCTGTGAAAAAAAAAAATGTAAATAAAAAGGATCCTCTCATCTTAACGTGCTAACAGCAATGAGTCACATACCTCCACCCTTATGATTTGTATGTTAAGAGAGTTGATTTTTATTATTTCTACTGGTGAAGAAAGCCACAGAATTAATGGGTATAAGTTAATAGAGAATTTTTTTAAGTGACTTCATTTCTATGATATAGAGAAATTCTTACTCCCTACTTTTATGTTGTTAGGACTGACCATAATGAACACTGAAATGACTTGCATTTCATTTTATACCTATGATAGATAATAACATTCTGTCCACACTAGAAATATTTCTATTCTTAACCCTAACTCAACAAATTTTAAGCTCCTAGAGAACAAGTCCATGTCCCATTAATCTTATATTCCCCAAGGCATTTCAGTACCTGATAATTCATATGAGAACTACACAATAAAGGCCTGTTGATCGCAACTTAAACCACAGTAACATTTTCAGAGTGAAATGTTGTATTTATTTTTTAAAGAAAAGTCAAAAAATGTGGCCTGTTTTCTAATATGTGAAAGTTTCTTGCAGAACATTTACAAAGTATTTTATAAAACTACATTTTCTTTCTTTCTTTCTCTTTCTCTCTCTCTCTCTCTTTCTTTCTTTTCTTTTTTCTTTCTTTTCGCCTGTTTCCTAATATGTGAAAGTTTCTTGCAGAACGTTTACAAAGTATTTTATAAATCTACAATTTTCTTTCTTTCTGTCTTTTTCTTTTTTTTTTTTATTGCAGTTTTTGGGTGGGGCTGGGCTTGAACCCATCGATTCTGGCTTATGGGGCCAGCACCCTACTCCTTTGAGCCTGAGGCGCTGTCCTATAAATCTACAATTTTAAATAACAGAACGAATTATAATTGTGCAGCTAGCTTTTAAAAACTTGTGTAAAAACCCATTCTCTTTTCACACAGATAGAAACATTCCCAAAGTATATGGTATTGAATTACTAATGTAATTTTAGTAATCTTTAGCTAAGCCAAAGGGGTCATCTTATGTGCATAAAGTAACTATCTGCTTATTGGTAGGTTCCTTCAGATTTTTTTTTTTTTTTGAGATGGAGTCTCACTCTATTGCCCTAGCTAGAGTGCCATGGTGTTATCACAGCACACTGCAACCTCCAAATCCTGGGCTAAGTGAACCTCCTGCCTCAGTCTTCTAAGTACATGGAACTACAGTGTGAGCAATGACATATTGATAGTTTTTCTGTTTCTAGTAGTTTTTCTGTTTCTTGCTCTCGCTTAGGCTGGTTTGGGATGCCTCAGCTCAAACAGTCCTTCCATTGGCCTCCCAGTGTGCTGGGATGACAGTGTGAGCCGCCACACCTAGCCCCACCTCCACATTTCTGTTGCTATTTTCCTGCATCCATCACCACCTACACTTCTAATTCAAATCTCAATACCTTGTCCTTTCTTTTTTATTTACAAATCTCAATGCTTTGTTATCTCCCTGGCATTTTACCATAGTAAAAAAAAACCATTAAAAGGCAGAAGAAATAGAAATGCCAAACATGTATGTGTATATGTTTGTTTCCAGTGTGTATAGGTTAAAGGAAGAGGAGGTGTCCTAGGGAAAGGTGTATTTATCCAGTAAATGAAGCGTTTGAACATGAGCATAGGGCCTCATATTACAGTCACAAAACCAATGACAGGAGATCGCAGGGGGTTCACGTTGGCTTGATCAGAGCTAGGTTATTCAAAAAGAAAACTGGATAATCCCCCAAACTGTGCTCAAATGTCTACAAAGTGTTACAAGAGACACTATTTAAATCTACCATGACCAGTCTCCCTCCAGGAAGCACGACAACGTACATATGTGCTTTGTAGAAATTCAACACCAAGTCCTCCATCTTCTTGGTATCAATGGACCCAAAATAATAATCATTATGTGGCTTGATTTTGTTGAGGACCTCATCATCCACATAGTTTCCACGTTCCGCTTGGATGGTGTACGATTCCAGGAGGGCACGAGTCACAGGGGGGCAGGGCAGGCGCCCAGAAACAATGTCTGCCCGGATCTGGAGGCATAGGAGGTATCTGTGAGGAGCAGAGGGAAAAAAGGGGAGAATAATTAGTTAAGACTGCAGCACTTCTATTCCTTCAATGCTGATGTCCCTTTGGAAAGAAATATACAACATAGACCCCCTTCATATCCATAGAAAAAAAGGGTATTCTCTATGAAGAAGCCTCCTCTCACTCCTTGGGCTTCTAAACTTTGGTTTATTTACAGAAACTAGTTTCAAAGGCTAATGAATAGAATGGTAATGTTATTTATTTGATTTTCTTTCTTTTGATATAGAGTCCACCCTGTGTTGCCCTTGGTAGAGTGCCGTGAAATCACAGCTCACAGCTCACAGGTCTTGGGCTTAAGTGATTCTCTTGCCTCAGCCTCCCAAGTAGCTGGGATTACAGGCACTCGCCACAATTCCTGGCCTTTTCCTGTTGTTGTTGTTGTTGCAGTTGTTATTGTTTAGGTTTCCTGGGGTGGGTTCAATCCTGGCACACTGGGTGTACGTGGCCGGCACTGTAACTAACCACTGTACTACAGGCGCGGAGCCTAGAATGGAAATTCTTAACTGCTGTTCTGGTCATAGTCGATGATTACTGTTAGAATAAAGTAAAAATGCCAATCACATCAACTGTCTTCTTGGATTTAAAATGTTAACAAAAATTAGAATGCCACTCTAAAGTTCTGAAGATTAATGAAATTTTAAAAATAATGAGAGTCTTAATCATTGGCTAGAAGAACCTAAGGTTACCCTTCTTTATCATCTCTACCTCATTCATGTTACTTTCTCTTTTTCCTAAAAGAACTTTAACAAGTTTCTTGCCTCCTTTCCTTAACAATACAGGAAGGAGCCTATCCATTAAGGCTACAAGACTGTTTCTCCATAGCCCCTGCATTTACACCAAAAGTTACCATTCAAATTCTCAGAAACAGTAAATATTCTCTTCTTACTAAACAGAGTCCTTTATTTTTGCAATTGCAGTGGAGTGTGTTTTAATGGGGCACACAATCTTAGGAGATGGAATTGAAATAGCTACTGACTCTACAAGGGAAAGCCTACTTAGTTTGGTGGTTTGGGTGAGATCAGGGAACAAAAAAAAAAAATTACCAGTTTAAATGCCTTTTAAAAATAGTTTCAGTTTTCTATCTTTATATCGCGTTTGTTACATGAGACTAGTGCACAGACCCACGAACTCTAAAGTAAAAATCACCAGTATTAAAGTTTCAAAGATTAAACATCAGTGACTTTTTAAAAGACCACAAAGAAAACAAAGTTGCTTCATTATATCATTTTTTTATGTTTCCATTTCTCAAATGGAAATCAAAAAGCTAAAGGGAGTAAACTTATTTTGAAATTGACAACATTTCAAACTAATTGGGATTACTCAATTCTAAGGAAACTTCTAAAACTTTCCTTAATAAAAAACTGTTAGGTTTCAACCCTGAAATTACTACTATTCTCCCAGAAATAAATAAATGCCATACGGAAAGATTAATTTTCAAATGCAAATATAAAGTACCTGGAAATACTCTCAGTCATCTGAGAAGCACAAGATGGATAAAATTTTACATTAAATGTAAAAAGCCAGGAGCGATCTGCAATAATTAAATATCATGATTATTTAAACAATCAATAGAATGATTTTTTTTTTTTCATGTAGAGACAAAGATTCACTTTATTGCCCTCAGTAGAGTGCCATGGCATCACACGGCTCACAACAACCTCTAACTCTTGGGCTTACGCAATTCTTTTCCCTCAGCCTCCCAAGTAGCACGGTATACAGGCGCCCACCACAATGCCCGGAAATTTTTCTGCTGCAGTTTGGCCAGGGCTGGGTTTGAAAACACCACCCTCTGTATATGGGGCCGGTGCCCTGACCACTGAGGCACAGGTACCACTCAGAAGGACAGTTTTGATAAAACTTTAAGGTCAATGTTTAAATGGTACAGATCAATCTCACTGCAGATCCGTGTGCAGAATTTTATTTTATTATTTTAAAAATTAACACAATTTACCAAACTAAAAGAAAATAAAAAATAAATTAGAAATCAATTACACAAATAACCCATCATTAACATGAATAGGTTCACTTCCTTAGAAACATTTATTTCTACTTTCATAAATGTTTACGTGGTGATCCATTATGCAAACATTTTAATATGACCTCCAAGTACTAGCTTAGAGATACGATTTCTTTTAATCACAGGCTTTTCAGTTGCTAAATATTCTCTGCCATTTGTTAAAAAATAAAAATTAAAAAAAAGCATTTCAAGATTTCTACTTTGTTGGTGGAAGGGAGTAATACTACTCATTGCATTACTAGTAGGATGCAGTATTTGAATAAAGTGTGAAAGGGATACCAGAAAAGGGAAGGTTTGGTAAAACTTCACAATACTTAAAGACAACAAAATTGTTCCCCAGGCTTTATACAAGAAGCATAAGTACCCTCAAATAACTTCAAGTTTTCTGTGTTGTGATCTAAAGGATAATCATTCATATCATAACTGACTTCTTAAAAATAAATCTTACCATTTATGCATTAAAACTTAATGTTGTGATGTGTCTCATTTTGAATGCTCAAAATAATAAAACTATAGGGAAAGGGGCAGGTGTTACTTTTCTAAGGGGATTCAAATCACTCCATTAGACTGAATTTAGAGTTCTGCTCGAAGTTCACAGGATTTTTAAATAAAAACAAGGCTGTGCATATACACCTTAAAAGATCTTGCCAGATCTCTAATTTCTTGACTTGAAGTTTCTTTAGTCCCATCTTCTTCTTCAATGTGTCATTTTATCTTTTTCTCCTCACCAGCACACTCCCTTTCCTCTAACTCAATAGTCCACAAATAGTTATTGACTGGCTACTGTGGACATAAATGCACTTTTGCTGTATTTGGGGCACTACGTCACTGTTCTACTAATAATATCAATCCTATGTCAGAGTTCACGTTTACTTTACACATATAAAAATAGGATACTGGGATACAGGATTTTTCTAAGTATTGTTAAATATTATGTCTCTTGCCTTGCAGCACTTTGGTGACAGCATCAAGCATCCAAGCACTGTGTATGAAAACATACGTTTTGGAGGTGACTGTCACTCCAGAGTAAAGCAATATCCTCACAGGATTATCGTTTCATAATGGTTAATTTTTGATTTTTTTCTAGGTATTAACACAGCACTTGAGTGCCTGGCTATGACTACAGGAATAAATTTCTAATAGAATGCCTATGTTTTCTAAAAGGTAATGAAATGTATCCATAACACTAGTCTTTTTCTAAAGGGACAAATACAAATTGTATATATTTCTGGTTCATAATACTATGTTGTAAAGTATGAATACATTCTGGGATGGCTAAATCAAGCAAATTAACATAGTTGTTATACCTCAGATATATTTTTGTGTTGAGAACACTCAAAATCTACTCCTAATCATTTTCAAGTTAAATTTTCATTTCATTTTATATTGCCACATCATCATTTTTACCCGGCTATATAGCAACAGACCTTCTAGCTATAAACAGTTTATATATTAATCATATGCAAGCATTCAACAGATGGAGTCTTTTCAGGTAACTTTTAGAAAACAAAGGTTTTAAAGACAAATTTTCAACAAGAACAATGAGGTTGATATTTGTCACAAATAACTCAAAAATTAACGTTTACCTTTGCTAATTATATTTTGACTGAAAGCTACAATGAAATCTTGGCAGAGATGAGGCTTAGAGAACTCATCTGGTGAGAGTGGACATTTGAAGGCACTCAGAGATTCTATGGGTACATGGGAAGAAAGGGGTAAGCAGGCCAAACTATAAACCCAGATTCAAAGAGTAAAAACAGTGGCCCTTGATTGTGGAACTAAGGAGAAGTAAAGACAGTGAAGGTATCAGAGCCCTGGAAAGATGCTCGAGTCCTCACTCTTCCAGAACATCTGCAACCAGTGTTCTTTTACTACTCTGGATCCACAGATATGCTGACTAAACTAATTAGACACTTCCAAATCAAAGCCACACCCATGGTATATGTCTACTAAGAATCAAATCTACAAAAATCATCACAAGATCGCATGTCTTCTTGCATGAGAAGACCATTTTCTCATTCTTTCCCAGAAAAACAAAGTCAGACACTGTGAGGGAACATTTAGGAATGTGAGTCTAGAACTTCCTAAAAAATAGAAGACCCTAAGCCAAGTTCAAAATAGTCACAATTCTACAAAAATATCATTAGCATTATTAACTCCTAAGATGGTATTACATGCAAAACAGAACTGATTAGTCTAGCACTATATTATTATCCCAGCTTATATTCCTATAAATGTTACAGATAATAAAGGGATGAATAGATGTAATGATTAACTTAACAACCCCAAAATATGATTTAAATACTCACTTCGCATTTGTGTTTTTATCTTTCTTGTGGGATCAAGCCATATCTGCAGGAGGACAGAAAAGGTTAATGAACCCAGAAGAAAAACTCCACAGTCACAAATAGAACTATTTACGATTCACCTACTTGTTAAAGTGTAAGCACAATTTCATAAAGTCCTATTCCAAGCAGCTTTCCTCTGTTAGCTTTTCACTAGGCTAAGTAGTGACTTGGTTTTCAGTGCATGTGTTTACGTGTGTTGAGTTTCTGTGTGCTTTAATTAAACACTAAATGCTTCTAAGGTGACTCTTATGGCCTCGTTCTCTTGGATCTGAAATGGACCTACACTTCAGATCTGAGGATGCAACAGTCTTGGTTAACCAAGTCTTCTGACATTTCCCTACAACATTTTAATACACGTTCTCAGAGAAAAAGTGTTCCAAATGAGGCTTGATCCTCTCATGACAGAAAAATCTGGGAAAAGAGCGCTAGACAATGTATCCTAATAGCATATGTCTACTCATAGGATACGAGCAGTGTTAGAAAGAAGCTCAGAATATATGGTTAAAATGTCCACAGAGAGTGGGATTGGTCAAACTCATGCCTAAGTCACTATGAATCCGGGCAGTCCCCTAATTACAGATATCTGATTTGCATAAAGCTTGCACTTATGAATGGAGGCTATTACAGTAGGCCCCGAAGTTACAAACATCTCACTAACCTACAACTCATACTTAGAAATGGAGGCTATCACAGGTAATGGATAAATGTATCTGTTCTATCTTACATACAGATTCAACTTACAAACAAAACTATACAACCTACCTCCTTCATAACCTGTATATTTGAACACTTGTGGGAACACAAACCACATGGGCTTATTAGGACCCCATAACTCTCTTGACTTTTGTAACAGTTCAAACTCTCTCATACCTATTTTATCCCCTTCATCAATATTTCCCTAACTTTCAAGTGCATATGAATGAATCAACTGAACATCTAGTAAAAAGTGCAGCCTGGAGTTTATCTAACAAGTTTTTACATTGTGCTAACACTGCTGCTCCTGGGACTACCTTTTGAGTAGGACAGCCCAAAATTTCTTTTGACATAGAAATGATTGCTTTTTCCCAAAGCAAAATGTACACAGACAGTTTTCAAGTCTTATTGGCTTATCAGCCTACACTGAGTTGTCAAGTCAGCACCCTACAGAAAGCCCTAGCAGGGAACTGATTCCACATACTGCTCCCCATCCAAATACTGCTCCCCATAATAATAAGCAGCTCTAAAAATGAACAGCAAGACCCAGCTGCCCCCCACACTGATTCACAACTACAAATCCCCACCCTACCGTATTGTCTTCAGTATCAAACCTAATCTCTCTTGTACATTTCAAATTTCCAGGGCAGTGATTCCTATACCTATCCCTGCGTCCTAAATTTTTTTTTTTTTTTACTTTGATGACAGCAATTTATTTTCTCACAGTCTTGGAGGATGGGAAATCCAAGATCAATCACTATTGTTGAAACTGCAAGGGTTTGAAACAAAGTAACTCTGATTAAATCAAGCTAGTAGAATAGTAATACATCTCTGTGGGAAATAAAACAGAATGTTATACAAATCTATCCAGGAAGAAAAAGCATTCTTTGCCTACGTTACTTTAGGATTGGATTGTGTCCACAACAAACAGGAAGACCTTTTCAAAATTTTATGGAACAAAAGTTAAAAAATCAAATTAGATTATATATGAATAATTTAATTCACTTCCAAATATATTTGAACAATGATTTCCTGAAACCTGATTTTCTCAGAAAGGACATCTCAGTTTTTATTCCCCGGAAGTTTTCAGTTAAAGCCTAGACAGAAAGTGTGTGCCTAATGTTTGTGTATTTTCATCTGACATTTTTCTAAGAGGAACTATGATGTATTAGGAATTATAAATTATTATTTAGCATTAGCATATTTATGACCAAGAATGCTATGCTAAACCCCACCCAAATTTGTCCTTATGTTAATATCATCTGACTTAATGACCTTAACCTCTTCTTGACTTCAGCCATAGCCTTCATGGCCACAGGCCAGGTCATTGTCATCACACTTCTCAGAAACAGTCATTTCCTCTCATCTAAGTTTTCTAAACACATATTACAACTGTGCCTAATCTTCAACATCTTTGCAATTCTACCCCTTCCCTAAGATATTTTTTCGAAGCCAATCTACTATTTCAGATTCAATTACTTTCCTTCCTAAGATCCTCTGACTAATCATCTTGATTACATCTCATCAACATCTCCAATTTCTCATTGCTTTTTCCTCTAACTGTAACTACCATAAACACAGCCAAGAGAGAACCTATCCAATACTCCATTTCTCCACTATTATACCCAGTTTGATGAAGGCAGTTAGAGAAAAATGCACGAATATATTCTATTGTCGTCACAATTTTATGATCTCCAATCTCAGTCGATAGCAACCCCTGTGCTAGCTCTTGGGTTGGCTGTCTCTCATGGTCACACTGCAACCCTACTCACTCGTAAACAGATGGTTTTGCCACCTGTTTCATAGAGATTTTATACTGCATTTTATACAACTCAAATTTTTTAACCACTACACCACCTCTTATCCTGTTTCTTGCAGACTCTGGATGAGGTCACTCTCTTCACTCGAGGCTCATCATTTTCATGAATTTAGAACAGTTTCTCATCATCACTCTCCTCTGTCATCAGCCATCTATGTTTCTTGGGATTTCTCACAGGAAAGCCAAAGCTATTTACAATAAAGCAAATCCTCCAAACCCCCCAACCGTTAGTCAACTATCTGCATTGTCCAGTATGATAGCCACCACTCACCAGTCATGCCAGCCATATTTCAAGTGATCAACAGCCCCCTGTGGCTCCTTGTGGATACACCTTACAAATAATACTCTAGAAACAGAAACTAATCCATGTCCCAAGATCTTTCTGACATGAACAGAGAGATGGGGTCACATGTTATACTAACTTGAGTTATTTTAAAAACAACATGATTAAAATCCTCCTCTTATATTTCCCTGTAAGAAATTTCAATGTTTTCTAAAAAGCAAAACAGGGGGTGGGAAATTGAGATAAAAGTGGAAGGCACTATGACAGAGTGATCGGGGGAAACCCAAGCATCACTGCTGGCCCTGCATACTAAAAAGGATACTCACTACACAGAACTGGTGTCTCAGCCCTAAGTCATATTTAGCAGTGATAAGAAAAAGGCAAGACAGAAGTGCAGGAAACAAAATATGTTAAAAGTTCCATCATGCAGTTAAAGATAAATGCCTTGTGTTTTCACCCTTACCCTCTGTCTAAGCTTTGCTCTGTGCTCTATTTTCTCATGCCTGAGACTTCAATAAAAGCCTGTGAGGGACATAGAGAGGGGTGATGGCCTCCCCAGGTCCCTCAGTTCAACACAAATGGACTGAGTAGATGTTATTCATTTGCTGTCAAGTTGCACCAACAGCTACTGGACAAGGCAGGTATTCCAAATTCTCACCAAAATGAAAACGTCTATTGGAAGTACTCGGGTACATCCTCTAATGTCACCTTCCCTTCTGTTCTTTTTATGGCCAGGCTCTTAAAATAATAGTTCACACATGTGCTGAAATTCTACACCATTAATTTTCTATGGCTTCACCTACTCCTTGATCCCCAAGCATTATCTAGCCAACAACCTACAAACACGTCCAATTCGGCAAAATGACAATTAAATTTACTCTCCAGTGATTAACTCTACCCAAACTGCTACTTTTCCTCCAAAGACCTATGTAAAGTCTCCACAAACTCCCCAGCGCCCAACTTTGACGTTTGAACTTACCTTCCATACTCAACATCACACCCCAGAGGTGATGGGTCATACAGCCTGCCAGGCACATTCCCCACACAGTGTCTCTGTGTCTTCCTCTTCACCCCTAATACCACCTCCCTGGTATTCATCACCTCGGGGCTAGATGGTCACAATCGTCTCCTGACCTCCCTGTCTCTGGTCTCAGGTCCCTGTGTAATCGCTTTCAACTCCAGGAACAAGTTCTTTCTGAAATGTAAATCTGACCAAAAATCTTTCTTCTTAAAATCTGGATTCCTTAACATGAGATACAATATATTCCAAAAATGGTCTCTGCCTATCTTTCCAGCTGCTTTCCCAGCATCTCCATCAGCACTCCCCACAGAGTCCCCAAACCAACCTGGGATTCCAGCTGAAAGAGAGCACTTGCTGAGAAAACACAGCACTTGCTGAGAAAACACGGCTTTAAAACTGGTCCCCAGCTCCTCTTTCCTATATGCCTGTGCCTCCTGGATCTTTTCTATGTGGAGATGATGACACTGCCACCTCCGCCATCCCCAATAGACAGCTTAAAATGCCTCATGTGTATCAGGACCTTCCATGCTGGAGCCGCTGCTTCTCTTGTGCAGAATGTCCCTTCCCTGCTCACATCCAGAATATTGCCCCTAATTTTCAGTAGCTATGTCAACACTAAACTGTTCATCTCATTCCCAAATTGATAGATCTGCCTTTATGTAACACAAAATATTCATGCCAGGCAGTAAAACTTCAAAAAGTGTCTCCTCTCTACTCCCTAATAAATGTCAGGCAGGTATTTAGGACAGAGTATAGTAGGCTCTGATAATGAATAGAGTTAGATTACAAGGAGGTTATACACTTGATAATTTTAGCCTCACCAAATGGTTAATCCATTTTCTGTTCCAACATACCTGAGCAATATGACATCTCATAGTCCACCTGGTAACATCTTATAACATCTTTCAATAAATCTCCACTCCTATAACATCTCCTGCTATAACATCTTTCAATAAATTACACAAATTATGCAAATTAAACAATGAGCTAGTATTTTTTTTAACTGGGAAGGGGACAATAATGGCATGCCCAGTAAACATAATCATTCATATGTATTAGTGTATTTGGTGCGTATTTAGGAAGAATGGAGGTAGGATGAGAGATAAATAAGATTCCTAATTAATTAATTCCTAATTCTGTCTCTTCCGTGATTCTCATATGAAAAAGGAAGTCCCTTTCGAATAACACTGGCACAGACCGGCACACTATTACCATCTGTAAGTTAGCTCAAGTCACACATGTATTAATGTCATTATAGAGTGATCAACAGTCAAACTCATAATAGAAACTCTGCCAGCACCGTCCTTCAACACCCTATACAGAAAGTCTTGCAAGAGGACTTTCAGAATTTGATGACATGGAAAATTCCTCCGAGAAAAGATGGTACACTGCTATATTCCCAGTTATGATAGCTACGAAACACTGTGCCTATTCTTAATGAACAGGAAGTTCACAATTTTGCATTTTGCTTAAAATCTACTTTTTTCTACCTAGTTTTGCCTGAGTTTCAAACTTATCTATAACATGTTTTGCCCTAGGCACCTTGGGTTAAATATTTAACTTCTCTATGCCTCACATTTTCACATTGTGGCTGATAATCATTACCTTGGAAGCCTCTTCTGAAAACTCCCTGAGACAACATGTATAAGGTGCTGAGAACTGTGCCGGCCACACAGTGCCAATCCCAGAATGATCAGCTGGTAACAGGCATTTCTACTCTAGTACTAATGTCTTTGTGGTAAATGACACATCTGCTTCTTAAAAAAAATAAATTCTAAGTAATTATGCCTGGTTATAAGCCTCAACCCAACAAGTACGGTATTTTCATCCAGAAAAAAAAGCATCTCATGCACTAGGTACATTTGAGATGGATTACAGATGGAGCATTTTTCATGCTAGATGCTATCTTTTAAGACACATCCAAAATTAAATTCATTTGTTTACTTATTCTTTCCAGAGGTTATCTGAGCCAAAGTTCAAACTGTTGGAAACTATATCCATTCTATCGCCTTCCACGGCCCATCACGTCTTCCTTCTCCTAAATAAATTCCTCCAACTTCCCAAAAACCAGGCCTTACTTATTCTTGGTATCTGCCATCCTTTGCTCATACCGGTCAATCATTAGATTGATTCTGTCTAATTGCAAAGACTCTCTTATTCACTTTTCTATTTCCATTGCCACAACCTTAAAGCCATGTTTGTGCTTTCAGTAATCACCCTTATTCAAGTCCCCTTTCATGCCATTCTTAGTGTTAGCACAAGTGTTTTATTTATTTATTTATTTATTTATTTATTTAGACACAGTGTCTCACTCTGTTGCCCCAGGCTAGAGTACTGTGTTATTAACCATCTCACAGCAACCTCACACTTCTAGGTTCAAGTTAACCTCCTGCCTCAGGCTCCCAAGTGTCTAAAACTACAGGGATCTGCCACAAGGCCCAGCTACAAAGTGACCTCTTGAAAGGCAAAAGTGCTCATCTCACATACTTGCTTCATCCTATCAATGACTTACCATTTGGTAGGATAAAAGAAATTACCCAAGACTCAGTGAATAGCCTAGATACCCCGACATGATCTGACCCCTGCTAATGCCCAGCCCTACCCTACAGGCTTCTATAGAATTTTCAAGCAGATAGCTGCCCTAAACTCAGGGTCCCATGTCTGTACTTCCTATGTTCTGTTACCCAGCCAAGGTCCACTCACACCATAGGTCTCTGCTCAAACAACATTCCCTCTTAAGAACGGTCTTCCTAGATGGAGTCCCGGCACCCCGGCACCCGTAACATGGTGGTTATAGCGCAGGCCACAAACACCAAGACCGGTGGGTGAGTTCAAACGAGCCCAGGCCAGATAAACAATGACAACTGCAACAACAAAAAAATAGCCAGGCATTGTGGCAGAGACCTGTAGTCCCAGCTACTTGGGAGGCAGAGGCAAGAAAATTGCCTAAGCCTGAGAGTTTGAGGTTGTTGTCAGCTGGGCACTCTGCCGAGGGTGACAAAATGGGACACTGTCTCAAAAAAACAAACAAACAAAAAAAAACAGTATTTCTGTTTAGTGTCCATAATTTTTCCTGTAGAGCAGGAATCAAAATGTAGTAACAGGGTAATTAGTTCTTTCCTCTGTCTCCTCATCTAGAATATAACAGAGACATCTAGGAGGCCAGGGTCTTTGTGTTCATGGTTCTCTATTGGATCCTTTGCCATTTTGCCCATAGGGAGGGTTTTTTTTTTTATTGTGTAAAAAACCACATAGTATAAAACCTTCCATTTTAAACATTGTTAAGGCACAGTTATGTTAACTATATTCTCATTATTGTACAGCAGATCTCTAAAACTTTTTCATTTTGCAAAACTGAAACGACTTGAACAATTCCCCGTTTTCCTTTCTCACGGCCCTAGGCAACCACAATTCTATTCTCTGTTTCCATGAGTTTGATTCTTCTGATGCCTCATCTAGTAGAATCATACAGTGTTTATGTCACTTAACATTTTCTACATTTATTCATGCTATAACATATGCCAAATTTCCTTTCTTAAGACTGAATAACATTCCCTTATACGTATGTACCCCACTTTTTTTTATCCATTAATGGACATGTAGCTACGTCCACCTCTCAGCTATTATGAATAATGCTACAATAAGCATGAGTGTCCAAATACCTCTTCAAGGTCTCACTTTCAGCTATTTTTGATCTATACCCAGAAGCGGGATTGCTGTGCCATATGATACCTCTACTTTTCATATTTATGACATGTCCATACTGTTTTTTATTAACAGCTGTACCATTTCACATTCCCTCACACAGCGCACAAGGGTTTAACTTTCTCCACATCCTTGTTGATACCTCTTATTTTCTTGTGATGACAATGGACAGGGTCTGAGATGTTTTATAGGTAACAAGCATTAGTTAATGTCTAGATATGGTGAGGCAACAAAAATAAATAAAGCAAAATTTGTATCCTCAAAGAGTTCACAGAGTCATAGCAGGAAAGAATAACACACACATAACATTTGTACTACATTTGTAGACCACAGGCAGAAAAATTACCAAATCCCCTCTACAGTAGGCTGAGATTATGAGTAGAATATAAATTAGACACATATATTAGGAGTTATCAAAATAAAATATAATAAATCTCATTATGTAAATATCACTCTTATGCAAAACTAGTGTTCAAGAAATTCTGGATTTCTAAATATAGCATAGTCTATTTCTACTAACAGAACACATCAGTCTATACATTCGCAACACACTGAATTTTGTCCCTATTTTCCAAAGATTAAATCTCATAGGAAACTACTAACTGGTAAGTTCAAAAATTTAGATAACAACAACCATTCTCACCACATTCTCTTTTATGCCTTTGAAGGCCGACAAAGAAGTACATGCTTGGAAACATTATTAAGATCAACTTATAATTTATAGCCTAAAAAATTTCCAGTTTAGTCATTTATGTTGTTAATTCTGAGAAGAGTGTTGTACACACAGACCTAGTAAGGGTACTCACACACTCTTCAGCAGGCCGGCAGGCAATTTAATTGCCCCTAGTCTAAACATGAAATTAACACAAACTAAACATCAAGATTAGAAAAGTAAGCAAGTTCAGAAAATGTCCTGTTCTATAATGCCATCCTTCCTACCCTGTATTTTATTAGTGGGACATGGAAATACAAACAATGATGTCATGTAGGCAAATAAAATGCACACTCAGGTTTCTGTACTCACCCTTCTATTCTTCTTTCTGTGATTTGAGTGTTAGGTCTCAAACAGTAATCCCTTTTACTGTCACCATGAGCCTTGGGTATCCTCACATAGAATCCCTCCAATGTGTCTCCATCCCATGTGTCAGGCACCCTTAATACCCACCATGCAGGTGCCTACACAGTGTGAGCTGATTTATCCATCCTTGCAACAAAAAGGCAGACTGAGACATTGAAAACCAAACGTTTAATGCCATTTTTAAAACTCTGTGTTGTTTTTATGTCAGAACACCAATTTTCAATCGATGACAATTACATTCTGTCTGCTTACAAGTGTAAAACACACACATACAAAAAAACTCCCAAAACGTATAGATCATTTTCTCTACACAAGATAGTTTTTCAATATTTACCAGATTTCTAAGGTGAAGTCTTGATGACACATAAGTTATTTTAAAGATAAATTTTATACTGATAAAAACTTGTTTTAAAAAGTTCTTAAAAGTAAAGATAGAGTCAAAGTCACTTACCTTCTCCTCAACATTTTCGTAAAACATGAGCCCAAAATAGTCCCTTTCTAGCACATCCAGATTGTCACATACGTTGTCCAATAATACTTGTCCCACTGAATTTTTCTGAAGAAAAAAGCAGCATTTTTTACTTTTCAAGCACTAAAGATTTCATGAGTACTGTAACTACAGAACATACTGGCAGATCTACGATACAGTGTAAATTAACCTAACATATTTATTTCCCAATTTTATGACAATATGAAAATGATTCATAATGCTTTTCACTTTAGCCCTTATACCTCCCACTCATAAAAAAGCAGAAAATCTAAAGTGAAATCATCATAAAATGCCCTCTGCTTTATTGATACTAGTCCCCGTAACAAAAAGGACTAAAAAGGCACTATGTGAGCAGTTCATTTACTAATGTTAACAATGGTACAAAATCTGGTGAGACTGCTTCTCTTTATTCCTTCAGGTGGCTCATGACATACGCCTGGATAGTCCCCAGGAAAATCAATCAGTCCCATTATTCATTATATCCTAATATCATTTATTCCACCAACATTTTAGTTTGATGTTTCACTTTTTACCACAATTGTAGACAGAATTTTCTTTACTTTTTTCTACTTCCAAAACTAACACTTTTATTAAATCAAGGAAAGAATCACTGTAGAAAAGTCAACAAAGGTTTTAACAGAACAAAGTATACCTTTTTACAAAATATGTAGATATTAACAGCAAACTGTTTCTGAGATTTGCTTTTATGTTCTTTTAGTTATTTTAAAGCAAACATAAAAATGTTAATTAGTAGGGAATGTGCTAGTAATGATGATTACATGAAGAGCTAATCCACTCTTCATCCTTTATCTGTGATTTAGAACATCTACAAAATACTTTATTATTCCTACTAATGAACTGATTCAGGTTTCACCAAAAAGTAGCAAAACCGAGTGGCTGGTAGAATCTGACTCACTAAATCATACTCGCCCATTATCTTTGAGAATAAGAAATAACCACACCACCATATAAATAATTTTTTTTGTGTGTGTGTGTGTGAAAAGTCAGTTTTTAGGTTATAACAGTTGCCAACTAGATCAGTTAGCATGTAACTGACATTTTTGTAATTCTCGTGATATACAACATTTTAATCAGAAAACATGAACACTCAGTACCCTGTTGTGTGCCCCATTTAGAAATCCTTAATAGCAATTCCCTAGATAACGCTGGTTGCTACTGCAGCATAACCTAGTGAAAGTTGGCAGTGATCAAGTAAAGACAAATTAAAATACTAATGTGATTTCCCATATATATTATTGATCAAAAGTAATCAGTTTGATAATAAGATATGTTAATGATAATGTGGTAAAATCTAACTTAAATGACTGCTGGTTACAATGTAAGTTATTGGCACATTCACTTTGGCAGTATCTGTGAAAAGTGAAGTGAAACTTCATCAATAATTTCACCACTGTCTGTCTACCCTAAAGAAACTCTTGCACAGTAGATGAGGAAACTCATCCTACAATGTTCACTGAAGGGCCATTATTGTACATAAAGAAGGGGAATAAATGGTTCAGTCATATAAAGGAATACTCTACAGCTGTTAAAACAAATTAAAATTTACATATCATAAAATGATATACAAAGCAAGAAGGAAAAGATGACAATGAGATGAAGCAATGTCCATAATGTTTTATTTGGCTAAAGATCCAAAACACACAATAAGATAGTAATGTCTGATTAAATGTTTATGGTGGATATCAACTGTCCCTTCTACTGTTTCTGTGTTTTTATAGTTTTTTAAATAATTCATGACTTTTAAGAAAAGATAGAACAAAACTAGATTTAAAAAATAAAGGACAATGGTCACTCCTGTGGTTCACTGTTCAAAAGAAATTTATAAATTAATAGGCATTTTGGATCATCTAAATAGTCCTATAATCTATAGATAAAGAAATAGGCCCAGAGAGATTGAATCAATGATTCAAGGTCACTTAGGATCAAGTTAAATGCTCAAAAATCTAGATTCCCTCACTTTTACGGTAGGTAGGAAAAACAAGGGACATGGGGTCCCTTGACCCAAGTTCAGAAAATCATTCTTTTCTATTCTTTTCCCTGTATAGGAGCAGCCTTGTCCCTTCCATCAAGGGAAGACACAGCACTTGTTCCTAGAACTTGGTGAAAATGCAAGAAGCAGCAGCCATCTTGGAAGTAGCTCCTCATCAAATACCAAATTTCCTGGCACCTTAGTCTTGGACTTTCCAATCTCCAGAACTGAAAGCAATTAATTCCTGGTGTTTATGAATGACCCAGGCTAAGGCATTTTGTTATGGTAACAAGAATTAAGACATAGATTTTCAATCCCCTTTCGCTTCTCCCTCTCTTTAAACACAATTGAAATATCAAGGTGAGCACAAGAACCATAAATCATCTGAATACATAATAAACTACTGTTCTACTTGATACACTTAAGATGTTATTACCAAGCTGAACTGTTTCATCGTTGTTAAAGTATAACTTCTATTTTTAACAAGAATGTCGGAAGTTAGGAAAAATGTTAATAGGAAATCAACTAGAGCAGCTTTTAACCAGGAAGATCAGTCCCATGTTTGGCAGAAGAAACAGTATCATTCTGTGGTAAGGCCCATGAGCTCTAGAATCAAATTACCAGGGCTACAATATTGATTCAACAACAAACTAGCTGTGAAACATGGGCCACGTTGTTTCATACCTCTACCCCATATTCCTCACGGTAACACTGGCAATACTAATGATGCCCACCTTACACAGAGTCTCATATATATTAAGTGACATAATCAAAGCATTTCAAACAGTTCTTCTTTAAACATTAGCTATTAGTGTATGTCATGTGAATTAAGTAATTAGTTGTAAAAAGCACCAAATTCTTCTGATTGACATAAAATGATAAGGTACTGAAGGCTTCAAAAATGACGCTGGCTTCTGTCATTGGTTTTTGTCAGGCTTCTGTCAAAGGAATTATCCTTTGTAAATCATGGGTGTTTTCTCATTAAATGAAACTACATAAATAAGCTAGATTTTAGCTATTATCTATCTCAAGGTAAAACATTTGGAGTTACACTTCATTATTCAGAAATACCAACCTACTACCATATGGTGTCCTCAGTAGAAACATCTTACAGCCAGAGGTAATAATCAGAATATTTCATTACCATTCAGAACAAACACAGAGTACACAGGACTGGAGGACATTGACCCTGCTTGTTTTAAGGGACAGGTAAATTTTTTTGTAATGGAAATGACTTTTTTCTATTCTTTTAATACAAATGTATGAAAAGTAGATTACAGAAACCTGGTGAAACACATTCACTGTGCCATGTCATGACCACACATCACTACAGCTCTCCACTCAGCTCTGTCTCACCTCTACCTCACAGAGGTATTTGAAACCAGTTAAGAGGACCACAGTACACTTCATCATCTGGGTCTTCTTCCTGCCCTTAGCAGAGGCCTCTGCTTTTATCTCAGTCTTTTCCGGAGAGGCAGAGCCTACTTCCGTGATCATCATTACAGCTTATGCTGTAGATGAAACAAAATCATAAAATGGTACTTTATAAACTCTCTCAAATATAGTTTTGGCAAGGAGTGGAATAAGAAAGTGTGAGAAGGGGAATAGCAGAGAGATAACAGGGAGAAATCACACAAGAGGAAGGTTCAAAAGTATAGGAGAAAATGAAGACTGGTAGTCTGACTCTCAGAATTCTGTCTGAGTCACAGAACCCAAACCAGCATCACAATAGAATTCTAAATCAGGACAGTTACACCTTAAAGTGACCAAGACCATAGGTACTACTGTTCATTGGTTTCAACAAGTTATAAATGACAACTAACCCCCAAAGTCCAGTTTTGTATAGGATACTTACTTTTATGTGTACTTAGTTTTCTTCCTTCTATATGTGGTAATAGGAAAATGTTATCACCAAAGTATTGAAGCCCAATTTTATTGCAAATTTACACATTAAAACCAAAATATACCACAATGCTAGCAGTTATGGCAACAGATTTTAAATGTAGTGTGCCTAATAGCAATAACATTAAATCTAGAGCAAAGATATCTCATTTTTGTGTTCCAGTCACACCATTTTTGCTATCACTGTTTCAATGCAAAAGTTAATTTTCTGAGAAAGGTACTCAAACTATAATCACACTTGTAAAACCTCCATCCTGTCCATTTCGCTTACTCTTTTATTTGTGTACATGATGATAAGACAAATGTCCATGGACCCTAATCCAAACCAAATGAAGAAATTCTAGAGGAGAAAAAACATATCTAATGATTGATTTGATCCAGATTTTATCACAACTCATGGAAACAAAATTTAAATTAAATCTGAAAATGACTGTTGGGTACATTTACACAGGCAAAGGGACTTTCAAAGTGTGGGAACAACTGCCATAGAGAATAGGCAGGGCCTGGCAGAGATAGCAGATCATATTTTTTTTGTTTTTTCTCTAACTAGTCATAAAAGTCCTAGCATCCTGGCCAAGGAGTAATGCCCTGAGTATCTTCAAAAGTGCTACAAACATAGAACTAGGTGTGATGGCACACACCTGTAGTCCCAAAGAAGTATTTCTGAAAATATGTATTATATGTGAAACACAATGAAGATTACGATGTGAGGTGGTGCTATGGGCATTTACGGTGGGTGGCTTTTGGCATTTAGACATGAGGACCAAGTAGACAGGGTAGGGCACCTCAGAGATGGTCCCTCCAGACATGTCTGGAGTCTAAAAGGAGAATGAGACCCAGCTGATTGAGAAGGTCATTGGGTGTCAGGATAGTCTCCACGGCCCACCTTCCCCCCTTTTCCTCAACCCCCTTTTCCATGAGAGACTTCTGCAACTAAAGGTGGCTGGGAGGCACAGACAACACTCCAAAGCTCCGTTTCTCTATCTGGCTTTATATTTTTTGACTTTGATTCCGGTATCTATCTATAGGAGGATGACTACTAATCTTGGAATTGTTTTCTCTCATCTCTAGGGATGTGGATATGCCATTTAAACTTTGGGATAGAGATGCTTATTAGGGTTAGCACAGCTCCTCTCCACAAATGGATTTGCCCTTGAGTTTGTTGACTCAAGTGTTCAAGGTGCAATGAGCCTAGAGCCTTAGTGATCTAAAGTAGGTTTCTGTTGCCCCGCAGCAAGACAGTGAGCAGAAAGCTCAGAGAGGGAATTGGGGAACACTCAAAGAACCTTAGTTACACTGTTCTCTGCATGAGATTTCTGTTTCTGCTTCATGTTCAGAGGCAATTAGTGAATCTCCACTCCAATTCCTGTGACTCCTGGAGGACACAAAGAAAGATGAGATATTTGTAGACTTTTTGATCTGGTTATTCTTCACCAAGGAGGCATGTTTAGAGCTACAGAGATGAAAATACTCTGAACTTCTCTCTATGAAAGGGATCTTCAGTAGTGAGGGTTCACAGAAATGTCCCCTTGCTTTTAAACTCCAAATGATTTGAGAAATTTCTTGACACTTAGAGTCTTTTCACATAGGCTATTTTGTCTGCTTGTAGAAAATTATTTCCTTGCTTCTAACTATGCATAATATGAATGCAAACCCTTGTGCATAAAGTCTTAGGCATGCTTATTAGGACTCCATGGCAAATTTGTAGGTATGTAAATCATGTGGCTTTCACTCTCCAAGTCCATTTTCTGCACCACTTACCAGAAAGTCATAGACTTCCTCTTTTACCCCTGGAGAGGGCGCCCTTGTTATCATCAACAGCATTATTTGGGAACATTTCTGTATTGCAAATATCCCCCATAACTGCATTGCTATTGGAGAAGTGGTTAATAAATGAAGGTAGCACAAAATATGATTTCAAATCATTTAATAAAATTATTCATGTAGATTTAAAATAGTTTTTAGAGTTGATTGAAGATTTGTGACTGGTTTATACATGATGATATAGGTTGATTTTGTATCTTTCCAATTTTATTTCAGTTTGGAAACAGTACAATTAATATTTTTTTCCAATAATGAAGCCTATGAGAATTAAGCTTGTCTTTTCTCAAATTACATTTTATGAGAATGATTTTAAATATATTTCTGAGGAACGTTTACAGGGAAACTCCTTTAATGGGATTTAAAGAGATGATCCTTTGAGACTAGCATGGATGTTTTTTAAGGGGAGTTTTTTGTGGGAGAAATGACCTGAGTCTTTTCTAAGGTTTAAGAAATTTCTGAAGTTACCAGAAATGGTTTATTAAAGATTATGAGCCCATTAGAAGTAAACATTCGATCATACTCAGTTGGTGGCCTGGATCATACTGGGACCAGGCCAGCCGGATCTGTGCAAAAAGACAACTGGCAGGTGCTTTTGGTTTCATGGGCCTCTGAGTGGTTATCTTGGGATTGTTCACGTCTAAGTTTTTGTCTTAGTTCAGTAGATACTATCTTAAAAGCTTGGTGACTGGTGTGCAGGTGTCATAGTTGTTCCTGGTTTTTGGTTTCTGAAAGGTCCCCTGTTGTCTTGTGGTGCACCTACAGAGTGCAGCATGGGCTGAAAAGACAGGGTTCTTGTCACTCACGTCCCTGGCCACTGTCAGCCGTACTCAACCATCTGCCATAGTAAGGGGCTGAAGCCACAAGGCCTCCCAGAGTAGCACAGTCTACCTTGGCAAGGACACTCACCACAGCTCCCAGGCCCAGAGCCACAGTAGCGAAGGTGACCCAAGGGAACAGGAGAAGTGGGTAACACGCTGACCCTTTGGCCCTATCTGGCACTCCATTGATGCTGCAGATACAAATAACTGCACTACTTTGTGAATCATATGTGATTACAAAATGGAGACAATCAATGACTCTGATTCCTTTGTGAATTTATTTTCCCTGGCACAAGAAACCCTTTTAAAATCCCCTGAAGAGGTTGGCACATAAGAAAAAGTCAAGTCAGAGTGTTGGATATGAACTGCCTCCTCTGATTCAGGGGAGATTTTGTGAACCCTGAGTGGGATACTCTGCCCAGGAAAGGGAGGAGGAGGTCTAAGAAAGGCGCAGGGGTCCCTGGCAGGGTCAAAGAGACTCAGATCCTGGAGGAGCTGAAAGGAGAGCTGGTACAGTCCAGCCTTTGACTCTGGCTGTAGGCACAGACACCTATGAGGTGCTTTCAAAACTGTAGATTCTGGGCAGAGTTGGCAGCCTCCAGAGCCACCATCCTGGTTGCTGGACCCCTGGGACCATATAGGGAACCTCGAGAGAAATCAGATATATGCTGAGAATCATCCCCTGAAGGCTACCACACATCTTGAATTCTGAATGCTGAGGACATGGGAACATGCATTTTGCCCCTTCTTCTAAACGATGGTTCTTATTTATATCCAGTAACTGGGGAAATGCACCCAAGATCCTCTGCTGCAGGAGCTCTCAGCAGCAAAATCTCTAGAGGGGACAATAGGGCTGGGCCATTCTACACATCTGGAACTTCCAGGATTCCTCGGAGTTCCTTCGTAGACCCCTGGGCTTCTCCACACCCTTAGACACTTACAGTTTTGGGGTTAGTTCTGGTTTTTGTTCTCTGGCCATCTGTCAGTTAAATCTTCATTCAAAAATAAAGAGATGGCTTGGCGCCTGTGGCTCAAGTGGCTAAGGCGCCAGCCACATACACCTGAGCTGGCAGGTTCAAATCCAGCCCAGGCCCGCCAAATAACAATGACCATTGCAACCAAAAAATAGCCGATCATTGTGGCAGGCGCCTGTGGTCCCAGCTACCTGGGAGGCAGAGGCAGGAGAATTGCTTGAGCCCAGGAGTCGGAGGTTGCTGTGAGCTATGATGCCATGGTACTCTACCCAGGGCTATAGCTTGAGGCTCTGTCTCAAAAAATAAAATAAAATAAAACAAGCAAAATAAAATAAAATAAATAAAAAATAATAAGAAATGCATGCCAAATATTTACAAGTTCCAGAAAATAGTTGTAGGGTGGCTGTAGCCTTCCTCAGCACAGAACCAGTGGAGACAACAGGTGATTTATTCTTCTAGGCAGAAGAAAGTGTTGGAGTGATTTCCCAGGCCTTAAATCACATTGCCAACTGGCCATTCAATACAAGCTCAGGACTTTCTTTATCCAGGCATTGGCATTTGTTTTCTTGTTTCTGAAAATTAATCCATGAGGTCGATTATCAATAGCTTCTTCCCCTTAACCACTGCTCCACAATAATCTCTGAACATAGAGTGATTTCAGAGCCACAGCTAGACTACTGAGTGAGGCCCAGGGTGGTGAAGGAAGGAAAAGAGAGGAGGAGGAGGATGTGCCCTTCTTGGCTCCTGCAGGGATCAGTGGAACTGGGGAGCATGCCCAGGAAAGCCTTGAGCTGGAAGCCCCAGCTTCTGGTGCCAGGGCTGAGTGTGGCTCCTGCAAGAACAGTCCCGCCCTGAATGGGGGAGACTGAGCCCTTGCCAAGGGGCTGCTGGGAGGGCTGGGCTGGTAAAGTGGATGCAGAAGGCAATCTCATTAGGAAGGTCAAGGGCAGGTGTGTGTCCACTTCTAATAATCAGCAGAATTAATTGGCTTGACTGTCTTTGTGGTGAAATGATTTTGCAGATGCTTAGTATGGGATTGTGAGATCAACGTGAACCTCCATAGAGGTTATATTAGTTTGCCATCCCACCAGCACTGTAAAAGTATTCCCTTTTCTCCACATCCACAGCAGCATCACACGTTTGAGAGTTTGTGATGTAGGCTAATCTTACTGGAGTTAGGTTATATCTTACCTAACTGAGTGGTTTTGATTTGCATTTCCCTGATGATTAAAGATGATGATCATTTCTTCATGTGTTTGTTGGCCATTCATCTGTCAAGTTCAGAGAATTTTCTGTTCAAGTCTCTTGCCCACATACAAGTGGGTTTGTTTGCTTTTTTTGTGGTGGTTAATTTGAGTTCTCTGTAGATTCTAGTTATCAAGCTTTTGTCAGATTCATAACATGAAAATTTGTCTTCCATTCCTAAGGCTCTCTGCTTTGTCTGTGTTACCCTTAGCTCTGCAGAAACTTTTTAGTTTGATCAAATCCCATTTATTTTTGGTGTCGCTACATTTGCCATGGGAATATTCCTCATATTTTTTTTCCCAGGGCCACTAACTTGAAGTGTGTTTTCCTCATAGTCTTTTCTAGAATTTATATTGTTTTATGTCTTAAATGTAAATCTTGTATCCAGTGAGAATCAATTTCTTTCAGTGGTGAGAGGTGCAGGTCCAGTGTCAGTCTTCCACATGTAGCTGATAAGTCCTCCCAGCACCATTTTAAATAGGATTCTTTTTCCCAGTGCATGCTTTTGTCAGGCTTATCAAAGATCATATGGCTACATGTGGCTGGGTTCATCTCTAGATTCTCTAATCTATTCCATAGATCTGCATCTATGTTTTCGTGCCAGCACCTTGCTATTTTGATCACTATACACTTGTAGAATAATCTGAAATGTGGTAACATGATGACTTCAGATTTATTGTTATTTCTAGCTATATTTTCCTAGGATGCTAGCATGGAAGCTGGATGGGCATTCTAAGGCCTCTTCCCTGCAGGTTTTAGGGAAGCACTCTGCCTGGTAGATGCTGGTGGTATTAAATTGTTTCTTTGATCTTTTCTCTCCTATTGTCATCATTAGGAGTCCCGAATTCCAGCCTGTTGTCTGGTTAGGAGGCTGGAGCCTCCTGTAAACTTGTCTCATTTGGCCTACTGACTCAGGACCAGAAGTGGCTAAGTCCTCAAAGCTTCATTCGATCCAATAGTCTCTGGGTACCACCCCTGCCCTGATGGCATCTCCACTGTGTGAGAAAGAATAGCACCCTGGGATTCCACAATGGTGTCAGCCTACCCAATGTGGACTCCGACAGTGGTTAACTCTGTCCTAGAGGCTTCCCTCAAGATAAAGTCACTCCACTGTGTTTTCTGTAAGTGATTTGTGCATAATTGACCGTGAAAAGGGATGGGAAAAAGGAAGGGCAGTCCCAGAAAAACACACTGGAGGGAAGAGAAGGAAGCCTGTGTGGCCTTTTGTGGCCTGATGAGAAAACAAGGAGGAAGGAGCCTCTGGACCACCCAATATAGAAAAGCCACATCTTCGAATCCCCAAGCCACAGATCTCACCTGCTCCTTACCTGGCCAGGCTGAGGATGAAATAATAATTGGAACTCTAGAACACCTCCAAGTTTGGGGTTTGCCCATGATCCCCCCATGTACTGAGGACTGGAGGCAAAAGAGTGTTTCTCCAAAGTAGGAGGACGTATCGAGTGATTATAAGATGTACTGAGAGTTGCGGATACAGAGGGCTTTTCGTTCCATCTTTTCTCCCTTAATTATAGAATGTTAGTTACATTACATCGTGTGTTTTGATTAATGAAACTTATTTTGAGTAGTCTACCTGATCTTTCCCCTCTAACATGCTCCACTGACTTTGAAGAATCGACTAATTTTACTTAAAGCAGACAAATAGGCCCTTCAGCCAGGAAATAGTGAGTCTGTGATTCTGTGGGCAAGGAGGACTCCACAGACAGAGTTGTGTATTCCAAAGATAGGCGTCCACCTAGGCCAAGCAAACACTGGGCTGCTAATAATGCAATGCCGAGACCCTGGAACTTCTTTCCATTCTTTGTTTTGTCCCCTTCTTGGATCTGACCTATCTTCCTGACTTGCAAAATAGTATGTGAAACAAAATTTAATTGAAATAAATTACACATTGTCACATTCCCACATAAAGGTTGTGATAAGCCAGTGAAATCTACACTTTGATGAATTTGAGCTCTCGCTATACCAGGAGCCTTTTAGATGTACAGGACAGGGCATCAAAGAGGTTGTTTTGCCACCCTCATCCACCACAGGATGAGGTGTTTGTCCTTGAATGCTGAATTAGCAGCCAACCTTATGGCCATAACCACAGATAACAGTGTTATCCAGTTGGACCTGGCCTCTTTTTCTGAGAAAGATGCACTCATTAGCCCCTTTGACAGATGAGAAAACAGAAGTCTTGGCGATTAGGAGGAGCTTGCTCAAAGGCATGCAGTTGTTAAGTGCTGGAATTGGAGCTGTCTGGCCCCCAAGCTGAGAACCAGGTGTTCTCCTTACTCTTCAAAATCATTTGAAGGTGTTTGGGGTAATCTGTGGCTTTTACCTATTGCTGGACGTGACATTATCTTGTTGTTTTGAAGATTCAATGAGATGTTTAGCCATGACGCATAGTAAGAGCTAAAATGCTGAAACTTGTCTGTGTCTGTGGGGAGAGGAGATGTGATAGACATTACCCAGCCAAACAAAAACTTTTTCTTTTGGATTGATCCTCATTTCTTCTTACCCTTTCCAGCTTTCTGAACTTCTTTGATAGGGTTAAGAGGAAGGACTTTGGAACTTTTGGTTTTTTGGGTAAGATTTCTGCTTGATTCTGGTTATTACTGCGACAAGGTGGTTGTCAGATAGGAAATAAGAAAAGGACAGCCTAGGCCTTGGTCAAGTACATAGATACACTTGTGTATTTGGAGAGACCATCAGTGACCAGGATCACCAGGCAGAAGTGACTTCCTAAGGCTGCATCCCTGTGCATCATGCAGAAGAGTGTGTGCAAAAGCTCTCAGAAAGTGATACAGCCTGATGGCGTATTCCCACACTGCAGAAATTATTTCAAAAAATTCATGAGGATGCAATCTTTCCTAACATGTTCTATGAAGAAACATCACCCTGATAACAAAAAATGGAAAATATCCAACTAAAAATGAGAATTTCAGACCAATTTCACTAATAAATATAGATGCAAAAATTCTCAACAAAATCCTAGCCAGATTACAGCTTATCATCAAAAAACTCACACTATTATTAAGTCAGTTTCATCCCAGTGATGTTAGGCTTGTTTAACATATGCAGATCCATAAACATTATTCACCATTATCAACAGAAGCCAAACGGAAGACCATTTGGGCCTCTTAATAGATGCAGAAATAACATTCAATAAAATCTAGCATCCTTTTGTAATTAGAACACTGAAGAGTATAGGCATATGTGGCACATTTCTTAAACTGATTGAGGCTATCTATGACAACCTTACAGCTAATCTATTACTGAATGGAGTGAAACTGAAAGCTTTTCCACTTATAACTGGACCCAGAGAGGCAAGGGTGTCCTCTCTTGCCACTACTATTCAACATAGTGCTAGAAGTGCTAGCCAATGCAATTAGGCAAGACAAGGAAATAAAGGGCATCCAAATGGCAGCAGAGGAGATCAAACACTCCTTCTTTGCTGATGATCTGATCTCATACTTAGAGAACCCCAAAGACTGGAACCACAATATTCCTGTAAGTCATCAAAAAATACAGTAATGTCTCAGGATATAAAATCAATGTCCACAAGTCAGTAGCCTTTGTATATGCCAATAACAGCCAAGATCAGAGTCTACTTAAGGACACAACTGCCTTCACCATATCTTCAAAGAAAACGAAATACCTAGGAATAGACCTAACAAAAGTGGTGAAGGAGCCTAAAAAGAAAATTATAGAAACCTAAGAAAGGAAATAGCAGAAGATATTAACAAATGAAAGAAAATACCATGCTCATGGCTGAGAACAATCAACACGGTTAAAATGTCCATACTTCCGAAAGCAATCTGCCGATTCTACAACATCCCTATTAAAATACAAACAATGTTCTTTATAGACTTGGAAAAAAAAAAACTCTTTGTTTTGTACGAAACCAGAAAAAAAAACCCATATAGCTAATGCAGTTCTTAATAATAAAACAAAGCTGGGGTCAACAGCATACCAGACTTTGGGCTGCACTACAAGGCCATAGTGGTCAAAGCAGCATGATAGTGGGACAAAATTAGAGACATAGATATTTAAAATTGAATAGAAAATCAGGAAATGAAACTAACATGTTAAAACCACCTAATCTTTGATAAACCAAAGAAGAACATACACTGAGGAGAAGATTCCCTATTCAACAAATGTTGGTGGGAGAACTGGATATTCACATGTAAAAGACTGAAACTGGACCCGGACCTTTCTCCTGTTAGAAAAATTGATTAGGGGCAGCACCTGTGGCTCAGTGGGTAGGGCGCCAGACCAAAATACCGAGGGTGGTGGGTTCATACCCGCCCCCAGCCAAATTCCAAGAAAAAAATAGCCAAGTGTTGTGACAAGCATCTGTAGTCCAACTACTTGGGAGGCTGCGGCAAGAGAATTTCCTAAGCTCAGTAGTTGGAGGATGCTGTGAGTTGTGGGACACCACGGCACTCTACCAAGTGCAATAAAGTGAGACTCTGTCTCTACAAAAAAAAAAAAAAGAAAGAAAGAAACAAAGAAAAAGTAAATAAAAATTGATTGAAGATGGATAAAAGATCTTAATCTTTTACCTGATATTATAACAGGGCCTGTAACTTTTTAGCTTTCTTTCTAAGATATAACATTTAAAAACAGAAATCTTAAAGCTTTGCGACTTTGTAATATGAGAACTGGTTTCTCAATGATCACGAGATGCAACATTTGTATGTGGCAAGCGTTGTAGGGTTTAGAGAAGGAGAAATGTGCTTGGAAGGTCTTTTTCAGACCCAAATCTATTGTCTCCTCCCTTCCTTATTTCTGCGTTTTGGCTAAAGCACACTGTCCTTATCATATAGGAAATGAGCTGAAAAACAGTTAAATGTTCGGATGATTTGTTTCACCTTCTACTAGAATTTATCCATAGGTAACAGCCAGATGAGACCACTTAATAATATATGGTTTAAGTAAGTCATTCTCTACACACTGCATTTGTTGCAATATTAAAAAAATTCAAATTGTATGAGAGCATTTTCACTGTGAAAATACTTTGAAAATTAAAGATCCACCACGTCTAGTAGTTACAAATGATGCTGCCAGAAATCATTTAGTGAGATGAAAAAATGTTTATAAAGAAAGTTAAAATCAAAAAAAACAAACTAATAAGAATGATACTCAGAGTACTAACCTATTTCAGAAAGGCATCAGAATTTAACTGCTCACAATCTCAGAAAAAAATGTATCACAGTATTAACAGTGCTTATTTTCATATGAAGACATGTAAGTGCCTTTTATTTTGTTCTGTTTGGCACTATTTTTATTTTGATAGACATTGAAAACCTTAATAATTTAAGAATTATTAATATGAGGCATAGAAAGGAAACCTATGTTTTAGTGGAAGCTTTCCTAGAGATTTCCTAAATCATGCAACCTGGGCTGCTAAACTGCAGGTAGTTTTTGACAGAGATATTTCAAAGCTCACAACTGTGGGTTCCCTCAGTACATTCCACTGACTGTGGACACACTTCTCAAAACCAAATCCATCTTTCACCTTGGCTCCCATTCTCTTCCTTGACTCTCCCAACTACGTAATTACTTAAGCTAGAATCATGAAATAGGTGACATTTGTCACTAGTAATAACCATAGAATTATGCATTTACAGATTTCATTTTCATTTATTGATGAATAGGTTTCACCTGTTCATAACTGTTATTATGTTGAAGTGAATATCACTAGAATGTCTCAGTATCTATGCTCAATAAAATAGGTATATTATTGCCTATTTTATTGTATGAAGTGGCCTATGAAGTATTGTCACGTTTTTATTTTTCTCAATTAAAACCCCTTTTAAATATACAAATAAATATGTTTTCAATGTTTTTGTAATTATTTTTTCAGAAATTTTTTCTTTAGGACTTTATTTTTCAGGACTATGGCATTCAAAATCGTATCTTCAGGATCATGACTAGTGCTCCACTATTCCTTATTCCATGATCTTACTACCTCTCACATGAGACTGAGGGTGCTTCATCATGTGAGCCTGGGCCAGTGTACTTGATCTTTCACAAAATACAAAACAGACTTATAGGAATGAGCCCGAGGCTAGAGCTCCTTCACAGCCCA